>NW_016913565.1:0-7988 GCF_001483705.2 Eufriesea mexicana | reverse complement strand
AGAGCACAGTAGAGCGCAGAAGCCCTCAGATCAGCAGTGTATAGCACAAAAGTCTGAGCAACCTTGTCCAGCATAACCAATCGTGTCATACCCAAACGTAGCCTAACTATAACAGACGCACTGCGACCACTAATGCTGGCATCCCCGGAGCCTTACAGTGAATATTATAATAGAGCCGAGCGCAGAAATCCATAGAATCGCAGCGCACATCAGAATAGTCACAGCCATCCAAACCTAACCGAAACTAACATAACCTAAACGAAAGTAGCCTCTCTCAACGTAACGTGCAGCAACCACAATTGCTGCCCTCCACAGGGCCAAGTAGCATATAGTAGGGCAAAGTAGGGCGCAGAAACCCAACGGACAGCAGCGTATAGTACGAAAGTCAAGCCCATCCTGACAGAACATAACGTAACCTAATCTATCCAAACTTAATATAGCTCGAACTAATGTACCGAGCAGAAAATTGCTCTCCTCTACAGAGCCAAGCAGAGAACTTTGGAGCAGAGTGGAGCGCAGAAATCCACAGAATAGCTGTGTACAGCACCAAACTGGAGACTATCATATCCTAACATAGCCAACCTTCACATAACCAAACGTAACATAGCTCAACCCAGCGTGCCGGGGCCACAGTTACTGGCGTCCCCAGGGCTAAGCAGAACACATTAGAGGAGAGTAGAGCACAGAGATACGATGAATCGCAGTGTATAGCTCATAAGTCAAAGCTATAGCATCCTAACCTAGCCAAACGTAGAAAAGCCGAACGTAACCGAACTCAGCCTAACGTGCCGGCGACACTATTGATGGTCTCCCCAGAGCCGAGAAAAAATCCACCGAACAGCAGTGCATATCACTAAATTCAAAGCCATCCTGTTCGAACCTAACGAATCGTCACATAGCCAAACGTAACCTTACTCTACCGAACGTGTCGCAACCACTACTGCTGGCCTCCCCAGGGCCAAGCGGAATGTACTAGAACGCAGTGGAAAGCAGTAATCCACTGAATAACAGTGTATAGCACGAAAGATAAAGCTATGTTATCCGAACTGAATACGACCTAACCTAACCAAACGTAACCGTTCTCAACCTATCGTGCAGAGAACAGTATTGCTGGACTCCAGAGAGCCAAGCAGAAAATATTAGAGCATGGTAGAGCGCCGGAGTCCACCGACTATTAGTGTATAGCGCAAAAGTCAGAGCTATCCTATCTTAACATATCCAAACTTACCGTAGCCTAGCGTAACCTGTCACAGACTAACGTGCCGAGACTACAACAGCTACACTTCCCAGAGCCAGGCGGGACATATGAGAGAGTAGTGGTACGCAGAAGTCCATGGAATCGCAGTGCATTGCACAAAGGTCAAACTTACCCTATCCTTACCTAACCAAACGTAACATAGCAGAACGTATACTGGCTCAGCCTACCCTTCCGAAGACACTATTGCTCGCCTCCACAGGGCCAAGCCGAGCGCAGTAGAGCAAAGTAGAGCGCAGGAATCCATCAAATGGCAGTGTATGGCACGAAAGTCGTAGCTATAGTTGCCGAACGCATCCTGACATAACATAACCAAACGCAACTTATCTCCGCCTAACGTGCTATGACAACTATTTCTGAACTCCGCAGAGCCAATCAGAATATACTAGAGCACAGTAGAGCGCCGAAATCCGCCGCAATGCGGAGTAGAGCACAAAAGTCAGAGACACCCTATCCTAACCTTCCAAAGCGTAATATGGCCGAACGTAAGCCAATCGAACACAGCGTGCCTAGACCCACATTTCTGGCCTCTCCATCGCGAAGCAGAACACATTAGAGGAGGGTAGATTACAAAAGTCCCTATAATGGAATTTTATTGCACCAAAGTCAAAGCTACATCGTCCTAACCTAAGCAAACCTAACATAACCAGACGTAACGTATCTGTACCTGGCGTGCCGCGACCGCCCTTGCTGACTTTCCCAGGGTCGAGTAGAGTATATTGAAGAAGAGTAGAGCGTTGAAATTCACCGAACGGCAGTGTATACCGTGAAAGTCGAAGCTATAGAAACCTAATCAAAAGTAACATATTCTAACCAAACGAAGCGTAACTAAACCAAACACGCCGAGACCACTATTTCAGTCCTCCCCGGAGCCATGCAGAGCATATTAGAGCACAGTAGAGCGCAGAAATCCACCCAATAGCAGTGTGTAGCACCAAAGTCGAAGTTATCCTGGCATAACTTGACCAAACATGACATAACCAAACGTAACCTAACCAAACCGAACGTGCTTAGACCAATATTGCCGACCTCCCCAGAGCCAAGCAAAATATACTAGAGCAGAGTAGATCGCAGAAAACCGCCGCATTGCTGCGTAAAGCCCAAAACACAAAGATATCCTGACCCAACCTGACCTAACCTATCCTAACCAAACGTAGCCCAACTCAGCGTAACGTGCCGAAACCGCTGTTACTGTCGTTCCCGGGGCAAAGCTGAACATATTAGAGCACAGTAGAGCGCAAATATCCACCGAGGAACTGTGTATCGCACAAAAGACAAAGCTGTCCTCCACAAATCTAACAAATCGTAATATAGGCAAACGTAAGCTAACACAACCTAAGGAGCCTCGATTGCTATTGCTGGCCTTGCCTGAGTCGAGAAGGGTATAGTAGAGCCAAGAAATCCACAGAATAACCGTGTAAAACACGAAAGTCGAAGATATACAAAGCTAGCTCAAACAAACGTAACCTAAGCGAACGGAGCCTAACTCAACCTATCGTGCCGAGACCAGTATTGCTAGCCTCCACAGGGTCAAGCGCAGCATACTAGAGGGGAACAGATCGCAGAAATCCGAAGAATGGCAGTGTACAGCAAAAAAGCCGAAGGCATCCAAACATAACCTAAGCTTGCATAACATAACGAAAGCTGTCCTATATCAACCAGAGGTGACGAGACATCAATTACTGGCTTCCCTAGAGTCAAACAGAGAATGCTAAAGCACAGTAGAGCGCAGAAGTCTACCGCATACATGTGTACAACACAGAAGTCACGGAAATCCTAATATAACCCGGTCAATCCTAACCCACCCAAACGTTACCTAAATCACCTAACGCGCCGCGTCCATTATATTTGGCCTCCACGCAGAAAAGCAGAGCATGCTTGATCGCAGTAGCGTGCAGAAATCCACGGAATAGCAGTTTGCAGCACAGTAATCAAAGCTAACATAGCCGAATCCAATCAAACGTGATATAACCGGACGTAACCGAACACAACCTAACGAGCCTAGACCTCCATTGCTGACATCCTAGGGCCCAGCAGAATATACTAGAGCACAGAAAAGCGCAAAAAACATCAGCATTGCTGTTCAAAACACAAGAATCATAGATATCATATCCCGACGTGTGCTAACCTATCCCAACCGAACGTAGTCTGAATAAACGTAACGTGCCGATACCACTGTTGCTGTCCCTCTCAATGACAAGCTGAGCACATTAGAGCACAGTAGACTAAAGGAATCGGCGGATTAGCAGTGTATAGCGCAAACCCAAAGGAAGCCCATCCTAACCAAACCAATCGTAACGCAACCGAACATAATATACCACAGCCTAGCGTGACGAGACATTTGTCACTGGCCTCCCTAGAGCCAAACAGATCATATTAGAGCACAGCAGAGCGCAGAAGTGCACCGTATGGCAGTGTATAGTACAAAAATCATAGCTATCCGATACTAATCTGATGAAACGTAACGTAACCAAACGTAACCTGGTTCATCCTAACGGACCGAGAACATTATTGCTGCCCTCCTCAGAGCGAAGCAGTGCATATTAGAGCACAGTATAGCGCGGGAGTCCACCAAAGGGCAGTGTACAGCACAAAAGTCTATGGTATCCTCTCCTACACTAACCAAACGTAAAATAACCAAGCTCAACGTAAACCAAACTATCGTGACGCAGCCACCGTTGCTTGCCTCCCCAGAGCCAAGGAGAACATACTAGAGCGCGGTAGGGCGCAGAAATCCAACGAATAGCAATGAATAGCACAAATGTCAAAGCCATTGTTACCAAACCTAACCCAACGTAGCCTAGCCAAACGTGAGTTAACTCAACCTATCGTGTCACGGCCAATATTGCTGGCCGGCCCAAGGTCGAGCAGAGTATTGCAGAGCAACGTAGAGGGCAGAAATCCACCGAATATCTGCGAACAGCGCACAAGTCAGAGTTAACGTATCCTAACCCAACCAAACGTGAAATAACCACGTGCAGCATAATCCAACCTAACGTACATAGACCACTACTGCTAACTTCCCCATAGCCAAGCAGAATATACTAAAGCACAGTAGAGCGCAGAAATACAACGAATAGGAGTGAATAGTATAAAGATTGCCATCCTAACCAAACTGGACCAAATCTAACATAACCAGGCGTACTATAACTAAACCTATCGAGCCGAGGCCTCTATTGCTGCCCTCCCCTGAGCCAAGCAGAACATATTAGAGTACAGTAGAGCGCAGAAATGCACCGAATCGCAGTGTATAGCACAAAAGTCAAAGCCATCATATTCAAACCTCACCTAATCTAAACTTGCCAAGCGTAACCTGACTCCACCTATTGTTCCACGACGGCCATTGCTGGTACACCCGATTCCAGGAGAGTATAGTAGAGCAACGAAGAGCGCCGAAATCCTCCGAAAACCAGTGGATAGCAAAAAAGTCAAATTCATCCTATACTAACCTGACCAAACGTAACATAACCAAACGTAACGTAACACCGCCTAACGTGCCTATACCAATATTGTTGGCCTCCCCATAGCTAAGCAGAATATATCGGAGGAGAATGGAGCGCAGAGGTCAATGGAATGGCTGTGTATAGCAGAAAGGACATAGCTATCCGTACCTAACTCGTTATATCGTAAACAAACCAAACATAACCTAACACAAACTATCGTGCTGCTGCCACTATTTCCGGCCTACCCAGAGCAAAGTGTGCCACATTAGAGAGCAGTGGAGCGGAGAAATCCACCGAATATCAGTGTAAAGCTCAAAAGTCGTAGCTACCCTCTTCTAACCTAACAAACCGTAACATTTCCAAACGTATCCAGACTAAACCCAACGTGCCGCCACCACTATTGCCGGTCTCCCGAAAGCCATGCAGAGGATATTAGACTAGAATCCTTAGAATCGCAGTGTACAGCAGAAAAGTCAAAGATACCCAATCCTAACCCAAAGGAACGTATTACCACCTGGCATAGCCATACTCAACAGAACGTGCATGGACAACTATTTCTGGTCTCCACAGCGCCAAGCAGATTGGTGCAGAACGCAGTAGAGGGCAGGAAACCACCGAATATTTGTGTATAGCTCGAAAGTCAACGTTACCCTAACCAAACCTAGCCTACCCTTACCTAACCAAGCGTATCGTCAGGCAACCATACGTGCCACAGCCACTGCCGCTGGCATCCCAAAGGAAGAGCAGGGTATAGTAGAGCCATGTAGAGAGCCGAAATCCACCGAGTGCCAGTTTATAGCACAAAAGTCAAAGCTAATCTATCACAACCATACAAAACGTAACATAACCAAACGCAACATAGCTCTGCCTAACGTGTCGAGACCGCTACTGCTGGCCTCCCCAGACCCAAGCAGAATATACTAGAGCGCAGGAATTCAACGAATAGCTGCGCAATCGTCAAAAGTCGAAGCCATTCTTACCAAGCATAACCAAACATAACTAAGCCAAACGTTACCTAATAGAGACAAACGTTACACGACCACTATTACTGGCCTTCCCAGAGACAAGCAGCCGATAGCAGAACAACGCATATCGCAGGTATATGTCGGATAGCATTTCATGGCACAAATGTCAATGCTACCCTAACTAAACCTAACCAAACCTAACCAATCAATACGTGACGTAACTCAACCTAACGTGCTGGGACCACAGTTGCAGGCTTCTTCAGAGCTAAGCAGAACGTGTCAGAGTACAGTAGAGCGCAGAAATCCACCGTATAGCATTGTATGGCACAGAAGTCAGAGCTGTCACATCCTAACGTAACCAAACGTAAAATAGCACATCTTATCGTGCAGAGACCTCTGTTGCTGCCCACGTCAGAGTAAAGCAGAACTTATTAGAGCACAGTGGAGCGCAGAAGTCCACCGAATAGCAGTGTATAACGCGAAAGTCAAAGCTAACCAAATCTAGCCCTGGCTACCGTGACCGAACCAAACGTAGCCTAACACAACCTAACGTGCCGCGACCAGCATTGCAGTGCTCCACAGAGCCAAGCAGGGCATAACAGAGGAGAGGAGACCGCAGAAATCCTCCATATAGCAGTGTAGAGCGCAAAGGTCCAAGCTGTCCTGTCCTAACATGAAAAAGCTTAGCATAACCAAACGCAACTTAACTCAGGCTAACGTGCCGAGTACAATATTGCTGGTATCCCCATAGCCAAGCAGAGTGTACGAAAGCATAGTAGAGAGCAGTAATCCATCGCATTGCTGTGCGTAGCATAAAAGTAAAAGATATCCTAACCTAACCCGTCCGAAACTAGCCAAGCCCAGCGTAACGTAGCCAAACATAACGTGCGGAGACTATTATCGCTGGCCTCCCGAGAGACAGGCAGGGAATATAAGAAGAATGCGGAGCGCCGAAGTCCACCAAATGGCCGTGTCAAGCGTAAAAGTGAAGGCTATCCAATCTTAAGCTAACCAAGCGTAACATAACAAAGCGTTATCCTTCTCATCCTAAAGTGCCGAGACCACTGTTGCTGGACACACCACAACAAAGCAGAACACACTAGAGTACAATAGAGCGCAGAAGCCCACCGAAAGCAGTCTATACCACGAACGTCGGAGCAATCCAAACCTAACCCAAAAAAACGTAACGTAACCAAACGTAACCTAACACAACCTAACGTGCCGAGACCAATATTACTGGCCTTCCCTGAGTGGATCAGAACATAGTAGAGCGACGGAGGGCGCAGGAACCCTCCGAATTGCAGTGTATAGCACAATAGTCAAAGTTATCCTATCCTACCTTATCCAAACGTAAAATAACCAAACGCAACCTAACACAATCTAACGCGCCGCGTCCACAATTTCCGGAATTCCCAGAGCAAAGCAGGGAATATTAGATCACAGTAGCTCGCAGAAATCCTCGGAGCAGCAGTGTACAGCACAAAAGTCAAAGCAATCCTCTCCTACCTTAACCACACAAGCAAACGTAACCTAACTCAAATTAACATGCACCTACCAATGCTTCTGGCAATCCCAGGGCATAGCAGAGCATATTGGAGCACAGTAGAGAGCAGAGGTCCACCGTAGAGCAGTGTCTGGTAATGAAGTCATACCTATATTACACTATTATAACCAAAGGTAACGTAACCGAACGCAACCTAACTCAACGTAGCCTGCCGCGGCCACTGTTGCCTTCGTCACCGAAGAGAAGCAGAATATGGTCGCGGCCACTGTTGCCTTCGTCACCGAAGAGAAGCAGAATATGTTGGAGCAGAGTAGATCGCAGAGGTCAATAGGACTCAATAGGATAGCAGAGTTCAGCACAGAAGTCAAAGCTATCCTAACCAAACTTAATCGAACTCATCTTATCGTACGGAGAAAAATATTGCTGTTCTCCCCAGAGCCAAGCGGGACACGTTGGAGGAGAGTAGGGCGCAGAAGTCTGTGGAATAGCAGTCTTGAGAAAAAATGTAGAAGCTACCGTAACCTAATATAACGAAATGTAAATTCACAAAACTTAACGTGCCGCGATCATAACTGCCGGCATCCCAAGAGCTAAGCAGAACAAATTGAAGAAGTGGAGTGCAGAAGTCAATAGAATCGCAGTGTATTGCAGGAAAGTCGGCGCTATCCAATCCCAACCCAAAGTAATGAAACATAACTCAACGTAGCCCAACTCAAGCTAACCTGACGCGAACAAAATTGCTGACCTCCACAGATTCGACCAGAGCATAGTAGAGCACAGTAGAGCGCAGAAATCCACAAAATAGCAGTGTACAGTACAAA
>NW_016913564.1:0-3317 GCF_001483705.2 Eufriesea mexicana | reverse complement strand
CATACAACCAGACATCAATCCATCCATACATCCATCCATACATACATCCATCCATACACCCATCGTCCATACATCCACACATGCTTACATATATACATCCATACATCCATACATACGCACATCCGTCCGTCCATACCTCAATCCATCCATACATCCATCCATCCATAAACCCACTCATCCATACATCCATCTATCCATACATCCATCCATCCATACTTCCATACAACCATACATCAACCCACCAATCCATCCATCCATCTATACATCCATACATACAAGAATAAATACATGCATACATACACCCATACATTCTTCCATGCATACATCCACACATACATCCATCCACCAATCCATCAATCCATCAATACATCCGTAAATACAGCGATACATACATCCATCCATACATACATACATACATATATAAATCCATACATCCATACACACGCTCATCCATACAGTCGTACATCCATACATCCATACTTCCATACATCCATACATCCATCCATACAACCATTCATCCGTACATACATCCATCCATACCTCAATCCATCCTTACATCCATCCATCTATCCGTCCATACATCCATACATCCGTACATCCGTCCATCCATACCTCAAACATTCCATACATCCATCCATCCATACAACCATTCAACCATACGTATATCCATCCATACAATCTCCCATACATCCGTACAAACGTCCATACATACATCCATACATGCATCCCTACATACGCCCGTCCATACACGCATCCATACATTCATACACATGTCCGTTCATACATGCATACATACATCCATACATACATCAATACATCCATTCACCCATACAGCCATCCATCCATACGTCCACCCATCCATCCAACCACCCTTCCATACATTCATCCATCCATACACCTGCCCACCCATAGAACCACCCATCCATACATTCGCCGATCCATAAATCTATCCATTCACACACCCATCCATGTACACATCCATACATCAACACGACCGTACATCCATAAACACGTCCATTCGTACATCCATCATTCGATACATCCATCCATCCATATATCCATACATATATGAATTCATACATCCATACCTCCGTACATTCGTCCATCCGTACCTCAATCCATCCACACTTCCAACCATCCATACAGCCATCCATCCATACATGCATCCACACATACATCCATACTTCCGTACATCCATCCATCCAAACATCCACCCATACATACATCCATCCATCCATTCAGGCACCCATCCATACATCCATCGATCCATACATCTATCCATCCATACACCCATACATATATACATCCATACATAAAGGCACCCGTACATCCATACGTTCACACATCCATACATTCACACATCGATACATCCACAAATCCGGTCCAAACTTACAGCCATCCATCCATACATATATCCATACGTACATCCACACAACCTTACATACTCCCATACACACATCCATAAATCCATACATATACCCATACACTCACCCATTCATACATGCATTGATACAACCGTACATACATCCATCCATACATCCATACAACCAACCATAGACACATCCGCACATTCGCCCATCTTTACACGCATCCATACATCCATCCATCCATCCACCCATTCTTAAATCCATCTAACCATACATACATCCATCCAAACATCCATACATGTATACATCCGTATATACATACATCCGTAGATCCGTCCATCCACACCTCTTTCCATCCATACATCCATCTATCGACACAGCCATCCGTCCATCCATCCATCCATCCGTACAACCATCCTTCCATACATCCATCCATCCATACATCCACCCATCCATACATCGATAGATCCATACATTCCTCAATCCATACATCCATCCACCAATCCATCCATCCTTCCATGCATCCATACACATTTCAGTACACAGATCCATACATACACCCATCCGTTCAACCATACATACATCCATACATCCATCCATCCATACATCGATCGTTCCATACATCAATACATCCACCATCTATGTGTTCATAAATCCACCCATACGTACTTCCTTCCATCGATACATCCATCCATCCATACATCCATACATATACAAATCCATATATCCATACATCCGTACATCCGTCCATCCGTCCATCCATACCTCAATACATTCATACATCCACTCACCGATACAGCCATCCATCCATACGTACACCCATCCATACATACTCCGGAACCATACATCAATCCATTCGTACATCCATCCGTCCATACAGCCATCCATCCATACATACATCCATCATTACTTCCATCCTTCCATACGCCTATCCATCCATACGTCCACGCATCCATACATCCATCGATACATACAGACATACATGCATACATCCGCACATGCATACATACATCCATAGATCCATACATCCATACATCCATACATGCATGCATACATTTATTCTTACATCCATCCATCCATACATTAATCCGTCCATCCATCCATGCATTCATACACACATCAACACACAGATCCATACATACATGCATAAATTCAACCATACATCATTCCATACATACATTCTTAGGTACATCCATACATACATCCATACATTCTTCTATCCATACATCCATCCCCCAATCCATCCATCCTTCCATGCATCCTTCCTTCCATCCTTCCTTACATACATACATACATACATCCATACATGCATCCATACAAACAACCAAACATATATCCATGCATACAACCACCCAATACACCCTTACATACACCCATACATACATCCACACATACATCCATACAAACACCCATACATACATCCATGCATACAACCTTCCACCCATCCACGCATCCGTTCATCCACCCATCCATTGATTCATTCTTCTGCCCATCCAACCAACCATTCATCCTCTTACACATACATACATCCATACATCCATGTATCCATCCATACATTAATCCGTCCATCCATCCATGCATTCATACACACATCAACTCACAGATCCATACATACATGCATAAATTCAACCATACATCATTCCATACATACATTCTTACGTACATCCATACATACATCCATACATTCTTCTATCCATACATCCATACACCAATCCACCAATCCTTCCATCTCTACATCCATACATCCATACAACAATCCGTCCATCCATCCATCCATACATCCATACATACTTTAACACATACATCCATACATACACAAATACATTCGTCCATACATACATACATACATACATACATACATACGTCAACCCATACATACATCCGTACATTCGCACTTCCATACACGCATCCATACATCTATCCATCCATCCAGCCGTCCATCAATTCATC
>NW_016913563.1:0-624 GCF_001483705.2 Eufriesea mexicana | reverse complement strand
TGCAATTAGGTAGATTCCCGCGTCCACTGCGCTCTAGTATATCCTGCATGGCTCTGCAGGGGCAAGCAATAGTAGCATCGGCACGTTCGCTTGTGCTAGGCTACTTTGGGTTACGTTACGCTTGAGGTTGGGCTAGTGTAGTCTAGACTCATGTACTATACATCGCTCTTCGCGGATTTCTGCGCTCTACCGTTTTCTAATATTTTCTGCCTGGCTCTGAGGAGGCCAGCAATAGTGGTCTCGGCACGTTAGTTTTGATTACGTTACGTTCGGTAATGTTACGTTTGGTTTGGTTGGGAGAGTATAGATCCGACTTTTGTGCCGTTCACAGCTTTTCGGTGAATTTCACCGCTCCACTGCGCTCTAATATGTTCTGCAGGTCTGTGGGGTGCTAGCAATGGTTGTCTCGGCACGCTAGCTTGATTAATGTTACGTTTCCCTCGGGTAGGTTTGCAAGGCTTGGTTATGATTTCCTTGTCTTTTGTGCTATACACTGCTATTCGGTAGATTTCTACGCTCTACATTGCTTTACTATATCCTGTTTGACTCTGGGGATGACAGCCGCAATGCTTGCGGCTTTATGTGCACTTATGCCGCGTTCGGCTAGGCTAGATTATGCAAGGT
>NW_016913562.1:351-652 GCF_001483705.2 Eufriesea mexicana | reverse complement strand
TGTTGCTGGCATAGCCAGGGCCAAGCAGAATATAGTAGGGCAAAGTAGGACGCAGAAGTCCACCGAATAGCAGTGCATAGTACGAAATTCGGATCTACCCTTACCAAACTTAGTCTGACCTACCCTAAGCAAACGTAACATAGCACAACCTAATGTGCCTGGACCTGCATTGCTGGCCTGCCCAGAGCCAAGCAGAAAATATTAGAGCACAGCAGTGCGCCGAAATGCACCTTATAGCAGTTTTTAGCACAAAATCCGTAGCTATCATATACTAACTTATCCAATCTGAGCATAATCAAAC
>NW_016913562.1:0-324 GCF_001483705.2 Eufriesea mexicana | reverse complement strand
ACTTGCCGCGACTATTATTTCTGGCCTCCACAGAGCCGCGCAGGACATATCAGAGTAGAGTAGAGCGCTGAAATCCATAGAATGGCAGTGTACAGCAGAGCAGTCAAAGCTGTACGAACCCAGCCCAAAACCATGTAACCAAGTCAAACGTAGTCCAGTCAACATAACATGCCTCATGGTACATCTGCCCTCGCCATGGCCAGGCAGAAAATAGTATAGCACAGATGGTCGCAGGAATCTACCGAATAACTGTGTACAGTACGAAAGTCGAAGGTATCCGGACAGAACCCTTCAGAACTTGGCCTAACCGAATGTGACCTAACA
>NW_016913561.1:0-253 GCF_001483705.2 Eufriesea mexicana | reverse complement strand
GTATAGCACGAGAGTCAGAGCTATCCCAGCCAAAGTTAGCCTAAGCTATCACAAGCAAACGTAACATAACTGAACGTAACGTGCAAGGACCAGCAATGCTCGGCCCCCTGATTCGAGCAGAGTATAATAGAGCAACGTTGAGCGCAGGAATCCACCGTATAGCAGTGTATAGCACAGAAGTCGACGATATCCCTACCTAACCTGACCTAACCTAACCATACCAAACGTAGTCTAACTCAACATAACGTGCCGC
>NW_016913560.1:0-540 GCF_001483705.2 Eufriesea mexicana | reverse complement strand
GCGGGAGGAACAAAACAATAAAAGGACAAATAATTATAACACATTTTTCTTCCTTCTCTTTACTCTTTTTAAAGCCAGACGAACATGAAGTCACAGATGAAGATGCGTTGTTTTATTCTTGGTAAAAAGAAAACGAAACTTCAATTGTTATATGCTTAGGTACTTTTTATTCATTTTGAAAGTTTTACATATACATGTTAATTGTATTAACGACATAATAAACAATGACATATAGACATTAGAATCTGAATAGATGTCCGTATAACGGACGGTTTCGAGAAAAAGATGTTTCGTAATACATATCACCTAATAATTATCATTACAATGACCATATATATATATATATGTACAATACTTATAAACATGTGATAAATGATTCTATTCAAATGCATGAGTTATCCTAATAATTCTTGATATCTCTTATCGTGCATCTTCTCGACTTTCTCCTGTGCTACACTAATAAGGAGTTTTTTATCCCCTATTCATTTTCCTTTATATTCTTATCATCTTCAGCATCACCTATTTTATAATTTTGTACAT
>NW_016913559.1:0-228 GCF_001483705.2 Eufriesea mexicana | reverse complement strand
AATTAATAATTTTTCTCTGCCGGAGCCATTCTATCCTTTTCTATCCCCTCTCTGTCATTGTCTATCACGTGACCTACTCACCGCCGACCTCCTTGCCTATTCTATATTCCTACTACTTTCTTGATTTTTGAGCCCAAATCATAGATGGCGTTGATCGCAGGCGCGTAAATTTGAATCGGTTATTACCTTAATAAATAAATTCGACAGTAGAAAATTAACGAATCCTGA
>NW_016913558.1:1071959-1074228 GCF_001483705.2 Eufriesea mexicana | reverse complement strand
AGTGTATATTTTTTTAAAATTTTATTCCTTTGGTTTACTGGAGTATTATGAAACTTCAACTATACGAATTTGGATTATGCGAATGGTTATTATTATCTGTGTGAATTTTCTCTAGAATTTTATTTGTTTGGTTTACTGCAGTAGAGTGGACTCTGGATTATGCGAACGATCGATCATCCATGTGAATATTTCCCAAGTGTCTTATTCCTTTGGTTTACTCGAATTTAGATCATGCGAATATCCCCCAGAATTTTATTCCTTTGGTTTACTGGAGTATAATGAAACTTCAACTATGCGAATTTGGATTATGCGAATGGCCGATTATCCGTATGAATATTCCCTAGAATTCTATTCCTTTGGTTTACTAAATTATAGTGGTCCCTGGATTATGCGAATGAACGATTATTTGACTGAATATTGTTTAGAATTTTTATTCCTTTGGTTTACGTGGAGTGTAATAGAACTTCGACTATGCGAATTTGGATTATGCGAATGGCCGATTATCCGTGTGAATATTCCCTAGAATTTTATTCCATTGGTTTACTCGAATTTTGATTATGCAAGTGTCTGATTATCTGTATGAATATCCCCTAGAACTTCATTCCTTTAGTTTACCGAAGTATAGTGGATCCTCAACTATGCGAATTTCGATTATGCGAATGGCCGATTATCCGCGTGAATATTCCCTAGAATTTTATTCCTCTGTTTCACTCGAATAGAGTATACCAGGATTACGTAAATTTTGATTATGCGAATGACCAATCACTCGTCAATATACTCTTAAATTTAATTCCCGAAATTCGACAAGAAAGTAAAAATGGCTACTCAGGAGACACCCCAGAACTGTGTCTATATAAAAATCAATCGAACACTTTTAAAAAAGAAGGAAGGGATCAAAAGCAATTTTTTATCTTAATTTTTGTCTTAATTAATTCTCTATTTCAATCATTCTCTAATCAATTCATTTCCGTTTGAATTAAAAAGTAATTAAAAAAGAAACTAGATAAAGAGGCCGAAGATGTGAAAAATAATACCCCAGAAAGCATATCTGTACCAGAATCGTGTCCGAAGGAGAATCAGTGGTAGGGTTTCGAGAAAAAGGTGCTATGTTCGTTCTAATTACACGTAAGGATGTCCTTCGCGTGCTTTTTCTCACGGCGTCAGTCACGGGTCCGTGAGACGTTAATAGCTTTCACTCGCCACCGCTCGGTTCAATCGAATTCTGCCAACCGAACGAGGGAACTAGTCCCTGCGACAGACGGGGAAATTTCGCCGGAGTTTAGACCACTAGGGCCAAAGTTTCCGCGGGATATCGGGACACTTCTGACGGGAGGATCGATCCGGCCTTGAACGCGAATTTGGAAATCGGCCATTATGATCGGAGAGTCATTGCCGGCGACTTTGATTTGCCCTTAACCCCGTTCCATCGACGGACCAATTCTCCGCTAAATTCGGGTAAGACGTCGATTAAACGGGCGAACAGCGGATTTCGGGATGGGTTGGCTTCGGAGAAACTTTCGAGGATCGGAAGGTTCCGGAAATGGGAAAGCTTTGGTGGTTTTGGGGCGGGATTTGAAATCGGGTAGACAGTGGTTCGGAATTTTGTTCAGTTTTGGGCTTGGGTCAATGCAGAGGAAAGCTAAAATTCGTCGAAGTTTTGAGTTTTCAAATTTTTGAATTTTCGAATTTTCGAATTCTTGAATATTACGAATTTTTTATTTTTCGAATCCCTAAATTCTCGGGGTTCTAAATTAGAGAAGTCTCAAATTTCCAAATATTCAAATACTCGAATACTTAAATTTTCGAATTCTAAAATTCCCAGGGTTCTAAATTATCGAATTTCCAAATTTCCAAACATTCAAATACTCGAATACTTGAATTTTCGAATCCTCCAATTCTCAGGCTTCTAAATTACCGAATTCTCAAATATCCAAACATTCAAATATTCGAATATTTAAATTTACGAATCCCCCAATTTTTCGAATCCTTGAATTCTCCGACTCCTAAATTACCGAATTCCCAAATTTCCAAATATTCAAATACTCGAATACTTAAATTTTCGAATCCTAAAATTCTCAGGGTTCTAAATTATCGAATTCCCAAATTTCCAAACCTTCAAATACTCGAATACTTGAATTTTCGAATCCTTGAATTCTCAGGCTTCTAAATTATCGAATTCCCAAATTTCCAAACATTCAAATACTCGAATACTTGAATTTTCGAATCCTCGAATTCTCAGGCTTCTAAATTACCGAATTCTCAAATATCC
>NW_016913558.1:1055762-1070052 GCF_001483705.2 Eufriesea mexicana | reverse complement strand
TCCAAACATTCAAATACTCGAATACTTGAATTTTCGAATCCTCGAATTCTCAGGCTTCTAAATTACCGAATTCTCAAATATTCGAATATTTAAATTTTCGAATCCCTAAATTTTTCGAATCCTTGAATTCTCGGACTCTTAAATTACCGAATTCCCAAATTTCCAAATATTCAAATACTCGAATACTTAAATTTTCGAATCCTAAAATTCTCAGGGTTCTAAATTATCGAATTCCCAAATTTCCAAACATTCAAATACTCGAATACTTGAATTTTCGAATCCTCGAATTCTCAGGCTTCTAAATTACCGAATTCTCAAATATCCAAACATTCAAATATTCGAATACTTGAATTTCCGAATCCTCGAATTCTCAGGCTTCTAAATTACCGAATTCTCAAATATTCGAATATTTAAATTTTCGAATCCCTAAATTTTTCGAATCCTTGAATTCTCGGACTCCTAAATTACCGAATTCCCAAATTTCCAAACATTCAAATGCTCGAATACTTGAATTTTCGAATCCTCGAATCCTCAGACTTCTAAATTACCGAATTTTCAGATCTCTAAGTTCAAAAACTTCTAAATTCCCCAATTTTCGAACACTCGATGTACAACTTCACGAATGTTCGAATCTTCCAATTCTCACATCCCCAAATTTAGCATCATCTCAAGGCAGATACTCAACGAAAATAGGTGCACGATAACCCCAGATATCAGAATCCTGCATTATTTAAATTCCGCACTCTCCCCTGATATTTCCTTACTTCATTTCCTACTCGTTCCGCTTTCTAAACCGAAATTCCCTAGAACCCGTTGCACTTGTTACGCGTTCGTCCTAATACCTCTCTACCGGACGCATTATCCCGAACGCGTCGCTCTAAATAAACGAACAAACGAATGATATAAAAAGAAAAGGAACTGCGTGCTGAAGAATGACCAAGCGGTCGACACGCGAAGGTTTCTCCGGTAATTTTCGTTCAGGTTCCGTTTTGTGGCGCGCAGCCTTCGGTAGCGGCGAGCCTTGGGACACTTTCATGTCGAGCCTACGATCGATTCCATCGATTATCGACACCGAGGTTAAGGTTGGCCTGTCGTTCCAACGGGGTGGCACCGCGGAAAAAGTCCCTGCCCGCCATCGGTCTCTGGCCTGATCGCACGATACACGTGTCCACCGATTTTAATTTATCCCACGATCCAACCGTGAATTAATTATCCCAATGACAGGCCAGAGATCTGCCGGATTTACTGTTTCTTTCGCCTCTTTTTACTTTTTTTCTCCTCGGGTCTCGAATGGGTTTTGCGGTGCTCGAAAATGGTAAATTTGGACACTCCTTGGCAGCGTTGCAAAAGCTTTCATCGCGAAGTTTAAAGCAAATAAAATGAAACTCGATGAAATGTATACGATTGTATAGGTTGATGTATAGTATTTAATATGTATAGTAATAACAAACGGAAATTAAAGTGTAGTGTTAATAAAAATTAAATGTAGTGTAAGTAAGGATATAATAAAGCGTAATAAAGTATGATCATAAGGGTGTACATGGAAATTGTATATTAGTGAATTAGTCTAATTTGGATAGTTCTATATTTATAATGCAAATAATAATTTTTCGTTTGTATATGGAAGAATATTTAAAAAATTATATTTTCTATACTAAACAAAACTTTAGGAAAAAATCAGTATGATATTTACAAACAAATAATTCATCTTCAAAAAGAAAAAAAATTGAGAAATTAATAAATTAATCTGATTTGGATAGTTCCATATTTACAACTAAAATAATAATATTTGGTCTATATATGGAGGAATATTTAAAAAAAATATATTTCCTGTATTAAACAACACTTTAGGAAAAAATCAGTATAATATTCACAAACAAATAATTCATCTTCAAAAAGAAAAAAAAAATCAGAAAATAATAAATTAATCTAATTTGGACAGCTCCATATTTATAATTAAAATAATAATCTTTGGTCTATATATGGAAGAATATTTAAAAAAAAATATTTCCTGTATTAAACAACACTTTAGGAAAAAATCAGTATAATATTTACAAACAAATAATTCATCTTCAAAAAGAAAAAAAATTGAGAAAATAATAAATTAATCTGATTTGGACAGCTCCATATTTATAATTAAAATAATAATCTTTGGTCTATATATGGAAGAATATTTCAGAAAAAATATTTCCTGTACTAAACAGAATTGTAAGAAGGAATCAGTGTAATATTTATAACCAAATAATTCATCTCCCAAGAATAAATTAATAGAAGAGAACCAATTTCCTCTTCGCTAAATAATTTTTAGACTCGTAACCGGAGGAACTTAATATTTAAGCGTTCCCTTTCGCAAACTTCTTCGGCCACATCAATCTTCCAGCCGAAATCTATTTCAGCTGATATCGAGGAAATCAGGGTTTCCTTCGACGTCGTGGAGATCGCTGCCAGAGCGGAAAATACGGACAGCTCCGTGACCCGTGTGCAAAGCACTAAACACCGAGCCTATCTACGATCTATATACATCTGGTTCTAATGAACCGGTCAGATCACCGATTTTCACATAGAAACTGTATCTTTTATAATTTAAGGTAATTTCCAATCCAACACGAGTAATAATAAACAAACAAAACAATTTTTAAATAATAATAAAAGAAATTAATTTCGAAAGAACTTGCTTTTAAATGTAAAGTAACATTTTATCAATATTATTCTATTTCGTGAAACGTATTACCACGCGAAATGTATTCTACAACCTAACCTATAATATTTTATAACCAACAAATATTATAACTGAATATCATTCTGGAGAACCTGCAGACCTCGAATAAGTTATTCTTAAATGTAAAGTAACATTTTATCAATAATATTCCGTTTTATGAAACGTATTACGAAACCTGTCCTAATCTAACTTTGCATCCTATAACCTAACCTATAATATTTTATAACCAACCAATGTTATAACTGAATATCATTAAATTCTAGAGAACTTGCAGACTTGGAATAAGTTATTCTTTAATGTAAAGAAACATTTTATCAATAATATTCCGTTTTATGAAACGTATTACGAAACCTGTCCTAACCTAACTTTGCATCCTACAACCTAACCTATAATATTTTATAACCAACCAATGTTATAACAGAATATTATCAAATCCTGAAGAACTTGAAGACTTCTCTCATATTTTTAACCCCTTTTGAGTCCAGATATATTTAACACACTTTATATATACACACCACATATATACTACTACATAACCTATAATTCTATGACGAAGAAGGTTCTGGACCAAATTAGATCGTTATAAAACATCTCTATGATACGTATATCGTAATAAAAATCGTGAAACGAAGTGACAAAAATAATAAAGTCGAGTTTTCAACGAAGCATCGGAAGATGGTGATCTACCCAACAATGGTGGCTCTGACTACCGATTTCGCTTCCGAGAACGGAGCATCATGGAGGAAACTAGTTGCAGGGTTTTCCTCGAAAATCGAACGAAATCGAGTCGTGACTTTCTACGATTATTCACGCCACTGATTCATCGCGGCTAAAACGGAAGGAAAAGCGGCTGACCATTAGGAATATTAACCTTTCGCGGTCCATGCGTCAGACATAATGGTAAATAGGGGATAAAGAACGTCACGAAAGTGGAACACGTACGAACTCGAAACGCAACGCGTGAATATATGTATAAATAATCACCCTCTCTCTCTTGCTTTTAATTTCTCGTGGATTACTATGTATGAGGCTCTATCGCGACAATGGCACCGATCTTAATCCCTTCGCGTACCTCGCGTGGACCGTGGGATTATTCAGGATAACGCCGGTTATTTAGTTAACTCCTTTCGTTATTTGATCATCTGGAAATAGCGAAAATTGACGCAACTATTTTATCTATCGTTTCAATCGCTTTATGATGATCGGAGACTGACCCAGGCGCCATTTTTCGGATGTAAATTTACAAGTTTCGCGAAAAATTGTTTAATTCTATTTTTAAACGATTTATAATCTACGTGTGATTGCGAAGATAGTTTCGATTTGTATTAATTATAACATCTCAATGGAAAGTACAATTTTTCCAATATTATTTTAGTTTTTTAAAATTCGGAAATATCTTGGAGATCAAAGGAAGGTTAAAAAATGATCACGAAAATGAAAATGAATCAAATGAAATATAAGCTTATCTTGTATTAATTGACAATACTTTGAAATACCTTTGCCAAGATAGTAGACGATAAAATCATTAAAATGATTTTGTGGATAAATTATTTTAAAAGAAATTAATTTTTTAAGAGTCACTGCCATATAATTTATAATTGCAGGTAATTTTCAAAAATCTTATTATTTTGAAAATGAAGAGTACAATTCTTTCATTACTATTTTAATTTCTTTAAATTGAGAAATATCTTGGAAACCAAAAAATGGTAGTGGAAGTAGTAAAATTTCATACTCTAATTCTCGAAGTCCTTTTATAGTCGTTTTCGACACACGAGGTCTTGCATTACACGTGGGGCAGGATTAGTCGCCATTTCCTCATCAACCATAGTTTCTCTATTAATTTCTATTGCGTACATTTTCTCAAATCGTAGAAAATGGTGATAGACAAATCCAACCTAACCTAAATCTAGTCTAAACTTAACCTAATCATAATTTCTTTATTAATTTAAAAAATCTCGATTAATTTCTGTCGCGTTCATTTTCTAAGATCGTAGAAAATGGTGACGGACAAACCCAACCTAACCTAAATTTAACCTAACCATAGTTACTTTATTAATTTCTATCGCGTTCATTTTATCAGATCGTAGAAAATGGTGACAGACAAACCCAACCTAACCTAAATCTAATCCAAACTTAACCTAATCATAGTTTCTTTATTAATTTAAAAAATCTTGATTAATTACTATCGCGTTCATTTTCTAAGATCGTAGAAAATGGTGACGGACAAACCCAACCTAACCTAAATCTAACCTAAATCTAACCTAACCATAGTTTCCTTATTAATTACATTAATTTCTGCCACGTTTATTTTCTCAGATCACAGAAAATGGTAGATGAATCCCGCAAATGGCCATTATATTCTCCCTGTGTCGTGTTGATTTTGGCACCGTGTCTAAAATCTTCATATCTAGCCATTGTCCCAAATGCTTTCCATTATCATATACCAGCAACTGTTCGTCACGAGTGACGTTACGTTTCAGAAATAGATTACGTTTGTTTCTTTGAAATAAATCTCGAGGATTCCGTCCGTTTTCTTGACCTTTTCTATTTGTACTGCACGATAGAGGACGGTAAAATGGCTTACTGCACTAGCTGCTCTCCGTGGATTATTTTCAGTAATTTTCCAGCTTTCCTCTTGCCTCATCCTTCGATGACAAATCACCAGTCGTGTATTTCATGAATCAACGTTCAGCTGATAACATTTAGGTAACCTTCTGCAAACACTGAATCTGCGTTTCGTGTTTCATATCGGTGAGCTCTCACACGCATGCAGGCACGTTCAGAAAATCGAATAAGTTCACGTTAACGAATAATTCATGCTGTATGGTTAATAAGTGGAACGGGTATTTGTGAGAACCGATAACGAGATTCTAATTTATTCCATGGGTTGAAGATGCGAGTTATTCATAGATAGAAGTGATTAAATTCACTTTTGGAATATTTCGGAATTTTGGCGCCGAGGTACTCGATTGGTGATTAATTTGCTACGATTAAAATAAATTTCTACATTTCATTGCTTCCTGAAATTGATCTTGTAACACGTGTAATATTTATACGAATTCTTTCGTTTAATCATTCCTTAGTAATTCTTTAATATAATTTCGACGAAATTTGAATTTAATTCGATGACTCGTTTAATGCATAAATATTAGAAATTTTCTTTTGACGTAGTATCTGGAAAAAAATTGGTATCTGGATAAAATAAAATTTAATTTGCAATCTATTCCCAAAGAATTAATCACTAACCATACAGTCTGACAAACAATTAAATTGTCATGGAACTAAATAATTACTCCATAAATTTTAGAAACATATATAATAGCTAATTAAAATAAAATAAAATTACACACAAATTTTCTTATTTAATCGAATTATAATGCAAGTTTTTAAATAAACTTCTTAATAGCTTAAATATTGATTACTTTCCAAACCTAACCTAAACGAGCAAGGAGGAGCCATCGTCACATTCAGCGCCCTCTATAACCTCTACACCGTTCTAAATTCAAACTAGGAAAAATATTAAATATTCGTAAATATTCTAATCGCTCTGTTCGAGACACCCCGTACACTTAGAAAACATTTTCCAAACCTAACCTAAACAGGCAAGGAGGAGGCATCTTCGTCCGATTCAGCGCCCTCTATAACCTCTACACCGTTATAAATTCAAAATAGGAAAAATATTAAATATTGGTAAATATTCTAATCGCTCTGTTCGAGACACCCCGTATACCTGAAAAACACTGCGCAGATACAGCTGCGAGGTCCTAATGGAGCAAGGTGGGTCGTCTGGATCGCGAGAATCGTGCAGGAAGCCACGGAGGTCGCAGAGGTTATGTCTCCCGTGGGCTTGGCATAGAACGCAGCGGTGAGAGGTGGCGTACAGCGAAGGATGTCCTCGAACGCTCGTTTTACGCGTCCTAGACGACCTCACCGTCGAAAATAACCATTTCGATGGTCGCGTCCACGTACCCACGCCTTCCCGTCTATTGTGCGCTTTCCCGTTCGATCCGTGCCGCGTGCTTGCGCAATCCCGGAAGCGGCGCTGCCTTTCGTTTCTGCCGTGGTGGAACCGATAATCCGTACGTTCTTGGCCAACGTTCCTACGTTCCGTGTGGCGCTGCGAGCTGGGATATGTCGTGTCGACTCTCGCACCAGATTCCAACCTGCATTTCGCAGGGTTCTTTCGCGCGATATCGATGGTGCTTGACTGTGGGCAAATTTGAGGTTTCCTGTGTACGTTTGGGACGTTTTAATGGCGTCGTTTTATGGGGAATTTTATTTTTCAAGTAGTATCTGGTATAATTACAGTTCCACAATAAATTGAAGAGGTCTGTTGTGCTGAGAGAAAACATGGTTGAATATGGTCGAATTTGAGGTTTCCTGTGCACGTTTGGGACTTATTAATGGCGGAATTTTATGGGGTATTTTTATAGTCGAATTTTCTTTTTACGTAATATGTGGTATAATTGAATTTTCTGAATAAATTGAAAGGTACTACTTTGCAGAGAAAAATAATGCTTCAAAATATTGAAGTTTGGGGTACCTTGAGTGTGTTGGGAACTTTAATATGTATCATTAGTATTATTCTACAACGTGTTTCAGTTGAATTATCCGATATAATATCTCTCAATTATTTATTCCCTTATATTTTAATAATAAGATTATTTCCGGTTCTACTTGTCCCGTTAATAAAAATTGAATTACCAAAAATTTTGAAATTATATCTAATTGGTTCTTTTCCTTTTTCTGAGCGAGTTAACGCTTTCATTGTTACAAACATAATCACTCAGCACGAATTGATCTGCGCACACGCCTGAGAAGAGATAAAACGAAGCCAATCACGCTCGCGACTTCTGTATATGTGTATCTTTGTCCTTGTTTCCAATTATACCAAACGCGATGTTATTAAACGAAGAAAAAAAAAAGAAATACAATTACCGATAAATATTCTGTTTATTTTGTCGACGAGAGATAAAATATCAAAAATTCTTCCTTGTAAATAAAATGCCAATGGGGTAATTATTTTGTTTATGCTTATGTAGTTAATTAGATAATTTAATACACGATCCAACAAAGCTATCAGCACAACTACAAACATTACTCGACTGCTTTTCAGATATAGCTACAGTGAATTGATTTAAGAACCGTGACTTGTTATTCGAGAATGAAATATACAGGGTATCCCAGTAACGGTAGTACAATCGGTACGGGGTGATTCTACGTGAAAAACCAAATCGAAAATAAAGAATAAAATTTTTTGATTCGAAGCTTCGTTGTCGAGAAAATCGACTTTAAGTATTCACCGAGTGCGCGTGCACTTAGCTATGTCTTATATGGATAAACCATAGATGTACGAGTATCGGTGGCACAATCGGTAAGGGGTGATTCTACGTGAAAAACCAAATCGAAAATAAAGAATAAAATTTTTTGATTCGAAGCTTCGTTATCGAAAAAATCGACTTTGAGTATTCACCGAGTGCGCGTGCACTTAGCTATGTTTTATATGGATAGAGCATAGATGTACGAGTATCGGTGGTACAATCGGTAAGGGGTGATTCTACGTGAAGAACCAAATCGAAAATAAAGAATAAAATTTTTTGATTCGAAGCTTCGTTATCGAAAAAATCGACTTTGAGTATTCACCGAGTGCGCGTGCACTTAATTTTGGCTATGGCGGATGGACCATCAGTATACCAGCGTACTCCACCGATATTCAAAGTCGATTTTCTCGACAACCAAGCTTCAAATCAAAAAATTGTATTCTTTATTTTCGATTTGGTTTCTCACGTAGAATCATCCTCTCTTCGATTGTATCACTGATTATGCACCACCCTATATATATTGAGTTATGAAAGTGTAAAACAAAAATAATATAAAATAATAACAATAATGAAAAGAAAGAAATATTATATCAGTATAAATATACAATATTCAATAACATTTTCAAAAGCAGCGAGATATTATCAATAAAACAAAATAAGATTTAAAAATAATTTTGACTAATTCAATTAATAAATTCCAGTGTTAAATAAATTTCTTTGAGACTACAATGCGAATTATTGCAATGTCGTAATTAATATTGAACAATATGAGAATAACTACGAGAAGATAACGAGATTAGGTCTTTGCACAGGGATTATATAAATCACGTCCATTACGTAAAAAATTTTTTTCAGGGAACTAATTCGAACAGTCCGGATTTTCCACGCTGTTTTAATTCAAAGTTCATCGGGCGTGAAGAGGTAATAAACGCTGCAAGAAGATAGTAATTCTATAAGAGAATTCGTTACACAGGCCTTTGAAATTATTTCATCGAAATTTTAATCCTTGCTTCAACTTTCGTTTCGTTTCTATTAAATTAACATCCAGTTTCGGAAGTTAATCGTATAACTTTGAACAATTTTCAGCGTTTGTACGAAACGATGGCGGTACCCGGGACAGCGTGAAAGAGTTTCGCCCGGTTTAGGTAAATTAAACCAGAAGTGTATATGGGATGGGTTTAGGGAGGGCGCAGAAGCGCTGCGAGTGACAAGTTCGCTAACTAAATCGTGCCGCTGCAAGGTAACTGCGAATGATTTCACCTGGAAATTCCTCCATCTTAGATACCAAACTTTACCCGAATAATGATCGTTATTAATAAAAAGAAAATATTCCATTTTGAATTAATATTTTATTTTCGAACTTGGGTAATACCATTTCTAAATTATTCCCAGATTTAAAAATAGAATTTTCGCGCCAAAAATAAATTTTCTTCGTCCAGTATATGATCGAAAAACGATATCACGATGGATCCTTATAATAATAAAAATTGCGTCAAATTGACAAGATATCTGAAAATATCGAGTTCGAGAATACAATTTTCTAAAATTTCACAATGCAACATAATTTTAAAAATACGATTGCGAGGAAAAATTGTCTTTCACTTCAAATGTGAGTAACGATCGCACTGTACATCAGATATACAGTGAATTATTAGAATTATGTATCGAATAATTCCAATGATACCAATTATAAATCAAACCAGAATTTATTACTAGAATGTTGTTTAATAAAATACATTACCAGAAAATACGAAAGATGAATATTATTATTAATATTATAATTCATTATTTATTACTGATATTGTAATTTAATATTTATGTTAATATTATTTATTAAAAACTTTCGATCTTATATTTTGTAAAAGTCGGAGTGCAAACAAATAGGTTAGAAAATGGAGTAGGTAGAATAATGCCTCTTAATAGATTTTCCAGCAACCTCTTATAGAAATCATCGACGTCCGCTCAAAACCTTGCCATCCCATATTAAGCCAGTTTCGACACCGTGCTCGGTTTCACGATAAACGAACCAAGATGGTGGAACTTTCTAAGAACTTTCCATTCGCGAGCAAACGGAAACGGACCACGATCCTGTTGAGACCTTCTATGGATCAACGAAACTATCGCATTGTTGGAGCCCGGGTGAGACGATAAAATCGACGGTTTAACAACGAGTACGATATATTTCGAACGTTTAGTAACTTGGACGCGCAGGACGCGGTTACTAGCCGTAATGAAAACATACGATCTCCTCAAACCGAATCAAACTTTCGGAACTGCATTCGATCCAGTGCACTATGAAAATTCTAAAAGTCTAAAACCGTTATTAATCCAAGTTATGGTTATTAGACTATACTACTGTCATTTTAAATCACAATTACTCGAATCATCTAAATCTACGTTTATTCATTGGGGTAGGGACTAACCTAACTTCATTCGTAGCAACGCGATTATCTAACCTATAATATCTTCTTATCCTAATTCTTTTAAAAAATTAGAAATAGGAGAGACCTAACCTTCTTTGTGGCAATGGGACTACATAACCTATAATATCTCTCTCACCTTAATTTTTTAAAGAAATTGGAAACAGTGGAGACCTAACCTCTTTCCTAACAACGAGATTTTCTAACCTATATCTCTCATTCTAATTCTTTTAAAAAATTAGAAACAGGGGTGACCTAACCTCCTTCCTAGCAACGAGACTACCTAACCTATAATATCTCTCTCATTCTACTTCTTTTAAAAAATTGGAAACAGGGGTGACCTAACCTCCTTCGTAGCATCACGACCACCTAACCTATAATATCTTTCTCATTCTAATTCTTTTAAACAATTGGAAGCAGAGGTAACCTAACTTCCTACGTAGCAACGAGACTACCTAACCTATAATACTTTTCTCATTCTAATTCTTCCAAAAAATTGGAAATTGGGGTAGCAATGCAACTACCTACCTATAATACCTCTCTCTCTCTCTCTCTCTCTCTCCCTCTCTCATCCTAATTCTACTAAAAAATTGGAAACAGGGACGACCAATAGGTTCACCAAGTCAAACGAGTCGATTATAAGTCGATTACCCAACGAGACTTCGTAAACAAGATCACGGCGAGATTATTCTCCTCGTCATCCGCGACAATGGCGAAGGAGTAGCCGGAGTAAGAGACAATGCGTCTAAACAATGAGAGACAGAGTCGACTAGCAACGTCCACGCAGTAAAGGCATAAGGATCATCGATATTAGCGATATCTTTATGTAACCGAGGACGAGTGATGTCACTTTCGCGTATTCACAATGGCTACCGTTGGCACGGATGCAAGCTACCGGCTGCCGTTTCTTCATCCTCGCTTCGTAAAACTCCTTCTACGTTATTACCAGTGTGTACCAAGGAGCGAGGACCCGGTAAAATCTGTCACTCGAATTCCCGATCGCTCTGATGACCAGGGAACCTCGCGAGTCCCGTCTCTATCGAGACTTTAGCCCCCACAGAGGTCCGCAGAGGACGAGTTAACGTGACACCTGGACCGGATCCTGGCCAAGATAATTCGTTTCGCAGCCAATCACCTGGTCCCTGCGCATCGTTGGTTAATCGCTAATTAGTTTCGCGTGTACCGAAAATTATCGAGGTGTCGCGGGACTGACAGATCGGACGAGTGAAACGTGTGCTTTTTAAATTGATAAATATGTATTTCGCTGGAAACTAATTGCTCAAACTGGCGTAACACGCTCCGACGACTCTCCATTTTTAATTCTGAATTCTTCACTCTCAGCCTGACTCCTTGCATGCATTTTCACGACTATACATATGGATATCCTTGCAAATGCGGGTTCTAGCTCTTTCTGGCTTCGTAGTTCTCTCTCTCAGAATCGCTTTTAAGAGGGTATTGTTCTAATTCGGTCTATAAAAATCGACTTTTTGGGATCTTTTTTCTAAGGAAACCATGATACGTATTGGCATGCAGTTTTCGTGATCAGATTTATTTATAATTGGAGAATATTTGCAATTTTTTCCTAACGAAATTAATGAAAATTGTGGTAATTATATAGCCTTAGGTAAATCATGGTTTTAAAAACGGTAT
Organism: Eufriesea mexicana; assembly: GCF_001483705.2. Lineage (NCBI taxonomy): Eukaryota > Metazoa > Arthropoda > Insecta > Hymenoptera > Apidae > Eufriesea > Eufriesea mexicana. Next base: position 1,057,942 of record NW_016913558.1, on the reverse strand, counting down.
TAATTATTCCTGGTATTAATTATTCTTCGTTAATTATTCTCTAACACACATTCAGATATGTTCACCTAAAATTTAAGTTTCTTCTACTAGAAATTTCTATTAAATGAAGCACAACTATTCTCTATTCTGATGTCCATACTTCTATCAAATATTCTTCTTCTATTCCGCCAAAATATAATTTTCCTTTCAGCATTTCTCTAAAACACACTAAGACATGTCCACCTAGGATTTAAGATAAGTTCTTCCTTTTTAATTAGTTTTAAGTTCCAATAAAATTAGCAACGAGGTAGACCTCTAACACCTTCATCTATTTCATCAAAAATTTAAGTTCCTATTGCTAGAAAAATCTATTAAATGAACCAAAATAATTCTCTAGACCAAGTCTCTATCCTGATGCCCATCCTTTTATCAAATATTCTTCCTCTATTTCATCAAAATATAATTTTCCTTTCAGCATTTCTCTAAAACACATTAAGACATGTCCACCTAGGATTTAACTTCCTTTTTCCAGATTAAATTTGAATAAAATAATAAAATTAACAATCTCCATTCAAGGAGACATGTCTCTAACTCCTCAGACCAAGTACCTACTCTTCCTCATTCGTCCATTCCCTAAATAACAAACATTCTTCAGAATCATTCGACCCAAACACTGACCCAAGACCTAACTTTCCATGGGACAAAGCAACGATCTTGCAAGGCTCCTCTTTCACGTCTCCCACGTTCATTCATGCACCTGGTTCTCTAACAACCTCACAGAGGCTCACCTCAACGGTAAAACTACCTTGTAATCTCTACACAAAACATGGTGTACATAAACGGCATTAATTAAAGTAATACGATGGAAGTAAATGGACACAAGTAATTAGGCTGCTATCTAAAAGCAGCTGCATATTTTCCAATAATTCCACGAATGAAGAATCCCAAATAGGCAGTTTCGACACCTACCAAGTAGTCTTAGTGTTAAATACCACGATCACGCTTGGAACGGAGAATAAAACACGATGCAAGGGAAGAAGAGAAGGACTGAACCGAGGAACCGAGTAACACGTCAGATGTGAGACTGTGCATTGGGCGAAGACATCGAATGGACACGCGTTTCAGAGGAATTTATAGGATTCCTGCAGACTGGTAGCGCGAAGGCCGAGAGAAGCTGTTAGAGATCAAGCCGAGCTGAGCGTAAACAGGAAAACAGGTTTCACGGATCACTTTGGCGCGGTCTCGTTTACTAATTATCGCGTTATTACAAACGGCGCAGCGAACGATCCGTGTGTACACGGGCCGATTCCAAAGCAAACTACCGGCTGAAGATGCGCCTGATACACAGTGCCGTGATGTAACTCGCGATAGAACCGGCAATTTCCTGCGCTGGAAAATCAATTTTTCATCTCCTATGTGGATTTCAGATTTCCATGTGTCGATAGAGTATATGTGATTTCATTTTCTTTTTTTTCCTTTGGATGTGAATTATTTTTCAGTTTTGGGTGTGTATTAAATTCGCATAAGAGAGTGGAAGAGTGCTGTATTAGGTTTGCTGGAATTTTTAGTTAAAATAAATTCGTATTTAAATGAAATAGTGCTATCAAAATTAATGCATTTAGGCAATTTTGTGTGCATTTTAGATATTTATATATTGATGGAATATATATGATTTTGTTTTCTGTGAATTTAAATTATTTTTGAGTTTTGGGTGTATATTAAGTTCGTCGGAATTTTTAATTAAAATAAATTAGTATTTAAATGAAATAGTGCTATCAAAAATCGAATTAACATAGATGGAAATTAATGCATTTAGGTAATTTTGTATGAATTTTAGATATCTATCTATCGATGAAATATATAATTTTTTTTTAACTAAATTATTTTCGAGGTTTGGGTGTATATTAAGTTCGTCAAAATTTTTAATTAAAATAAATTCGTATTTAAATAAAATAGTGCTATCAAAAATGGAATTAAATGAAAATTAATGCATTTAGGCAATTTTGTGTGTATTTTATGTATCTATATATTGATGAAGTATATGTGATTTTGTTTTCTGTGAATTTATATTATTTTTGAGTTTTGGGTGTATATTAAGTTCGTCGGAATTTTTAATTAAAATAAATTCGTATTTAAATGAAATAGTGCTATCAAAAATCGAATTAACATAGATGGAAATTAATGCATTTAGGTAATTTTGT
>NW_016913558.1:1035220-1054271 GCF_001483705.2 Eufriesea mexicana | reverse complement strand
TGATGGAATATATATGATTTTGTTTTCTGTGAATTTAAATTATTTTTGAGTTTTGGGTGTATATTAAGTTCGTCGGAATTTTTAATTAAAATAAATTCGTATTTAAATGAAATAGTGCTATCAAAAATCGAATTAACATAGATGGAAATTAATGCATTTAGGTAATTTTGTATGAATTTTAGATATCTATCTATCGATGAAATATATAATTTTTTTTTAACTAAATTATTTTCGAGGTTTGGGTGTATATTAAGTTCGTCAAAATTTTTAATTAAAATAAATTCGTATTTAAATAAAATAGTGCTATCAAAAATGGAATTAAATGAAAATTAATGCATTTAGGCAATTTTGTGTGTATTTTATGTATCTATATATTGATGAAGTATATGTGATTTTGTTTTCTGTGAATTTATATTATTTTTGAGTTTTGGGTGTATATTAAGTTCGTCGGAATTTTTAATTAAAATAAATTCGTATTTAAATGAAATAGTGCTATCAAAAATCGAATTAACATAGATGGAAATTAATGCATTTAGGTAATTTTGTGGGCATTTTAGATATCTATATATTGATGGAATATATGTGATTTTGTTTTCTGTGAATTTACATTATTTCTGAGTTTAGAATGTATATTAAGTTCGTCGGAATTTTTAATTAAAAGAAATTCGTATTTAAATAAAATAGTGCTATCAAAAATCGAGTTAAATGGAAATCAATGCATTTAGGTAATTTTGTATGCATTTCAGATATCTATGTATCGATATGTGAATTTTTTCTCCTGAATCTAAATTATTTGAGAATTTCGGGTGTATATTTGGTTCATCGAAATTTTTCACTGAAATAAATTCGTGTCAAAATAAAACAGTGTTATTAAAAATCGAAATGGAAATAATAGATTTAGATTCCGTAATTCGCGATAGAGGGCAATTTTGTGTCGGAAAATAAATTTTTCCCCTTCCGTATTTGATTTTGTCGACAAATTTGTTTTTTAACCTAAATTGCTTTTCACTACGCGATAAATCGTGTTTTTAAATTATCGCGTGCAAGTTGGTCGTGATTTGAAATTGAAATAAATCCGCGAGGAAGTGAAATGACTAATATAAATTTAAATCGACACTGGCATAATCCAATTTTCCCCTAAATTTCGGCCCAGCCACGTGAGCCACGGGCAATCCGAGCTTGTCATTCGTTTCGCAAGCACAGAGAACTTTGTTGCAGAGAACATTAGCGATCGAAAAGATTTCTGCGAGTCATCGGTATTCTCTATGGCATTTAACGTGTTAATTAATAAATCATCGAATATCCTCCGTGACACCGCGTACGGGATCGAGCTCGTCGAATTAGAGAGCTAAGAGCCTTCGTACGAGAAGGAGCCTTAATTCACCGGAAACTGTGACAAAATAAGTGTTAAATTACTTTAATACGATAATACACTCCACAGCTGTATGCAACCAACCGACTAACCAACTTATCCTTTAATCAGGAATATCAACGTATATACTCGGCTTGATTTATTTCGGTGGAAGAAGATCGTATTTTTGTATTAATTGTTCGTTTTACCAATCACATCGGGTATTTAAATTACCAATCTTTTTTTATCCCTTTTTATATTTTAAATTTCGAATCTTTTTTATCCCTTTTTATATTTTAAATTTCGAATCTTTTTTATCTCTGTTTATATTTTAAATTACGAATCTTTTTTATCCCTTTTTATATTTTTAATTTTTTATCTTTCTTTATCTCTGTTTATATTTTAAATTTTAAATCTTTTTTGTCTCCTTTTATATTTTAAATTTCGAATCTTTTTTACCTCTTTTTATATTTTAAATTTCGAATCATTTCTATCTCTGTTTATATTTCAAATTTCGAATCTTCTTTATCCCTTTTTATGTTTCAAATTTTGAATCTTTTCTCCCCCTTTTTGTATTTAAAATTTCGAATCTTTTTTCAATAATTAATTAAATATTAATTTATATTTATATTCACTAAAAATAATATATATATATTATATATAAAATAATGATACATGATTAATGTATAATTTCAATATATAATTTCTGTTATATATATATATATGTTTTTAAATATATATTTTTAGCTACGTTTAACGTCGAGTTAATACGAGGTCGATTCGCAAAATTCGATTTCCGACTGTCATAAAAATTGAAATGAATAACGAACAATGGAGGAGAATATAAAAAAGGCTAGAATGACAAACGCAGAAAAGTGTATTGACAAGATTGCGTGCTACTTACTCGTCGACATAGCTCGTTTTGTTCAGGCGACGAGGCCTGAGCACAGCTCAAATAAAGGACATCTGAAACCAAAAAATGAAAAGAAAGATTGGTATAAAGCGAACGCGAAAAAAAGCAGAAAATAGATGACACAGCTTGTTCGATTTTTTCCCTCCTCTTTAATTCCCAATAAAAATTCGATATTTCATAAAAAATATTTTTAAATCAAATAAAAGAACATCGTAATTATTCTTCTTCAGTGACAAATTAGGCGTCATTTAATCAAATTCTAAAAATCAATGTTAATTAATATATCAAATTAAAAATTACCCAACCATGCGTGGAATATCGAAGAAAAATAATTCCACGTCTTAATTTTCATATTATATCTCATTTGCCATTTTAAAATAAAAATAACAAAAATATCGACTTTATGGCAGAAAATCTTCGAATTACCATTTTTTTCTGTAACGAAAAAATCCCTAAATGCAAGGGGTTAATACCATAATCAAAAATAATTCACAAAATATTCCCATTCCAAATGAATTTGAACAAATTAAACGAAATTTCCTAAATTTTTCATTTTTAATTATTCTACTTATTTTAAAAAATAGTAAAATTAATTTCTCATTCGGCAAGATATTTTATTTAATATAAATATCGATTAACGAATAAATTGAATTATTACCCATCGTTTAATCGGAGAAATAATCCAGATTTAATTTTGAAATGATATATTTCATTCGATGAAATGTTAATGAGATGCTGAAAAATGATAAGGAAGGGAAGTGATTTCGACATTGATAAGTTAGATGGAACGATTAATAGTTGATTTAGAGATACGTTTCAACCATTTTGTCGAGATTCTGGAACATGGGTATTCAGCGTGGAATAAAATGCCACGTGTTTCTCGGGGCTGCAGCATTTCGCAACTAATTTCAAGGAGAATTCGATTCGACTCGGATATCTCGCTCGTGTCTCCTGTCGAATGAAACGAAGAGGATTCAATTTGAATCAAGATCAATCACTCCGGCCTCCTCGTGCAATTTTTCATTCAACAATTTCTATATTTAAATCGTGCTTGTCCGGCGAGAAATTATACCGAGAGAGCGAATTTTTAGAGACACGATTATTCGGTGAAAGAACATAAATCTTTCAAAAAGATTCGAATATTTCTCGCGTTTCTTCGTCGTTTTAATTTAACGTACGCGTTTAATTTAAATATAAAACGCGAGTGAGAAAAGGAAGGCCAAAAATAGGTACTCGTAGATATTTTGTGGGTGTTAATGTTTTAATTTTCAGATTAAGAATTATTTTTGAATTTAGGTATAATTAGCGTTTTGACTATTAGATTAAGAATTATTTCTGAATTTATAATTGTTAAAAAATTCTCATTTATTGGATATTATTAATTTTGAGAAGAGGAAGACCAAAAATAGATACTTGTAGGTATTTTGTGGGTGTTGGTGTTCACAATTCCAGATTAAGAATTATTTCTGAATTTATAATTGTTAAAAAATTCTTATTTATTGGATATTATTAATTTTATTTTATTTCTAATATTTCCTAGATATATTTTCCATTATTTTATTCCATAATTCCATTGTTCTATCCATTTCAAATTTTCAATTGCATCCCTCAAAAATAATTTGTAACTACCCCAATTTCATGTGAACAACTATAATTTTATTACTTTTTCAAATTCAATCTTCCACTAAGTTCACGAATTACGAAATTACGAAGCTATTTTATTTTATACGAAGAAAATGTTTTCCCCCATTTCAAATTTCCAATTCTACTTTTCCCTATTACCACGTACACCTACTTTCACTCTCTACGCTATCTAACACTATTTCACAATGTCCAGTAATAAAATTCGCTTAAAAATCCTCCACCCATCTCAAACCTTCGTTCCATCACTCTCTGTTACTCCTTGCACGTACTTACCCCATACCACGTCACATCTATCGATTTTTAAAGCTGCTCTTGCTAATCTTACCACGGTCAAATAACCGGAAAATCAAAAATCCGTAGAATCTCTAAAAATTAAATTACAGGAGGCACGGAGAAATCGATTACATGCATATTATAAGAAAAATCGTGAAAAAGACGATTACGTCGAGCTAAACCTGACACGGTCAAATAACCGGAGAGTTAAAACTCAGCGGGATCTTAAGAAATTAAATCACAGGAGACACGGAGAAATCGATTACACGTATATTATAAGAAAACTGGCGAAAAAGACGACGACATCGAGCTAAACCTGCCACGGTCAAATAAGCGGAGAACTAAAACTCAGTGGAATCTTAAAAAATTAAATCACATGAGACACGGAGAAATCGATTACACGTATGTTATAAGAAAACTGGCGAAAAAGACGACGACATCGAGCTAAACCTGCCACGGTCAAATAACCGGAGAACTAAAACTCAATGGAATCTTAAAAAATTAAATAGCAAGAGACGTGGAGAAATCGATTACACGTATATTAGATGAAAAATCACGAAAAAGACGATTACATAAAGCTAAACCTGGCATGGCCAAATAACCGGAGAACTAAAACTCAGCGGGATCTTAAGAAATTAAATCACAGGAGACACGGAGAAATCGATTAGACGTAAGTTACAAGAAAAATCGCGAAGTGAGCCCGGAAGACGACGTCGAGCACCGAATTCGAAATGAAAGTTGGAGAAACGTTGATTTAGGCAATCCAGCGTCAGAGATCGGTCCACCGATCCGCAATTGCGCGTTTGCGCGAGCTCGAGGCTGTTTTCTGTTCTCCGGGGGCCTGTTTTACATTATTCGTAACGAGAGGCAAGGTATCGGGCACGCGATCATTTCGCCAGCGGCCAAGCCGGGATAGAAAAGAAGACCAGCTTTCAGCTAACTGCTTTCGATTGTCAACCGTCGGTGGCCACGTCGGCGAGGTGAAAATCGCCGCTAGAAGCTAAAGGCAGAACTTTCAAATCGCCATTCCACCCGGGCAGCACTCGCCACTTTTCACTGCTTGCTTTTCACTCCGCCGCCGCGTGATTCACTTTCCTACGGTGGGCGTTCACGCCGCCGCGAAAAAGCCGTAAGAAGCGCGGAAAGGGGCGAAACGGATCATAAAAGTCCGCCGTAAGGCCTGCGCCACGTTTTTTCCGTTCGGCCGCGCACCACCACTCCCTCTTCGTAAATCGGTCCACGAGAGTCGTACGAATTTTATTTTTCCCATAAAAATACGTCGTGATGGTGCAATCCCCTATTTCAATTTTCCTTTCCTATTCTTTTTTAACGCCAGGCTTTATTTCGGAAATTTAACAACTAGAAGATGGTGGAATTATTTTCACTATCGGAATTCATTTTACATTTTTATTCGGAACTGAGGAGGAATTATTTTCACTTTATAAGAGCTCTGATTTGAATATTTGATAATTCTGGATTGTAGAATAATTTTTGTTGGGAGGATATGATTAGGCAAAATGGCGGACGAACGAATTTTAATTTTTTCATGAAAATCCGCCGTAATGGTGAGATTTATATTTCAATTTTCGTTTCCTATTTTTGTTTAGTTAAAGTGGGGCTCTATTTCGGAAATTTAACTAGAAAATGGTGGAATTATTTTCACTATCGGAATTCATTTTTCATTTTTATTCTTAACTATGGAAGAATTCTTTTTAATTTATAAAACCTTTGATTTGAATATTTGATAATTCTAGATTGTAGATTAATTTTTGTTTCGGAGATCTGATTAGACAAAATGGCGGAGAAACGAATTTTACTTTCCCCATGAAAATCCGCCATAATGATGAGATTCATATTTCAATTTTCGTTTCCCAATTTTTTGGTTAACCCGAGGCTTTATTTCGAAAATTAATGTACTAGAAAAAGATGGTGGAATCGTTTTCCGTTTAGGAAATTAAACGTTTGAGTATTGGAATTGTTCATTTCCAATTTTTATTTGGAACAGTAGAAAAATTCTATTTACTTCATAGAAACTCTTTTTGCCCTCCACGATATTAGTCGAAAATGTTAGTACAATTAAATATCAGATTTAAACCAACGAATTTTTCCTATGGCTACAGAAAATTCGTCATTTTTCTTCTTTTACTTATGAAATTTGTTTGAAATATTTCTGGATGATAGAATAATTTTCCTTTTGAAAATCGGATTAGACAAGATGATGTTATTTTAAAAACACGATTATATAACTGTTTGGGGTTAGGTTGGGTCAAACACTGTCGCACCTTTCGTTTAGCTTTCTATACACAGTGGGATTTATTTGAACCCACCTGGAAAGTCGAGGATGTGCGTCCTGCAGCAGGAAAAGAAAGGAAGTTCGCACTTCCTGGTGCTGTATTGTCTGCAAAGTGCCACTTTGTTTTGGAAAAAAGACGTGTCTCAATGACTTTGTATGTATGTCCCACTCTGTAATAAAGGATTTATCGAAACGTTATTATCATTCCTCATTTTTACCACTACTTCACATTAAATAATTAAACCAAACGTTTCCTTCTATTTCTTACATCAATCAAAAATTCCGCAAAACCTGGTTTTTGATTTTCCACAAAATCATGTCCACATAATCAATTTAAAGAAGCTTGGAAATAAATTATCTACCCTCTCCTTAACGAAACGCCTAAATCCCACAAGCACCCCACCCTTGGGGCACCCAACGACGCAACCATAAATTCATTACTACACCTTTATTCTCAGTTTGACTAATATTTTACGCTATATAATTAAAACGAACGTTTCTTTAAATTTTCTTACATGAAACAAAAATTCTGTATAACTTGATTTTCGATTTTCCTCAAAATCGTGTCCCCCAAAGAGTTAAATAAGCTTGGAAATAAATTGTCTACCCTTTCCTCGACGAAACGCCTAAATCCCACAAGCACCCCACCCTCGGGGTACCCAACGAGGCATCCATAAATTCATTACTTCGCCATGTTCCTTCGCCATGAGCCACTTCATCGGAACAGACGCTCCAAGGATGACCCACACCAAACGTCTGCACATTGTGCGATACATGCCACTGGTGAAGACAGGCAAAAGCTTCGCGGAAATTCGTTAAATTTTTGATAGCGGCAATCGCGAGCAGGGTCGAGGGCAAAGGGTGAAGGAAGGACGAAGGCAGAAGCTCGCAGAGGGGTACTGCTCGCGTGGTAGGGGCTACACGAGGGCTCCGAGAAAGAAAGAGAGAGAGACCTGAATACTGCGTGTGGTACCGGATGAGAAGGCCTGCGAGGGGAGAAGGGGCGAACCGGGGGACGATTTGGACAGCGACGGCCCTGAGCCACTTGCCACAGTAGGTCAGCTCTCTTCACCTCACTTCGCCTCGTTTTTCGAGCCACCAATTCACACACGAGGATCCTCCGTCGTCGTTTCGACCAACGACACCTTTCGTTTCGATTCTTCCTTTCCGCCCGCGCTCTCTTTGCCTGTCCCTAGCCTCCCCCTCTGCCCCCGCTTCGCTTCGTTTCGTGTGTACGAGCACCTGCGTACCTCGCTTACAGATATAATTGCTCCCGTTCGCGCTACCGCGATCACGCGCGCCGCCCGAGTGCAGTAAGAGGGATAGAGTGCGCTAGTTTGATCCCTGCTCGGGCCTCCGGCCGCCTCGGATACGGCCATCTCTGCATCCTTCCGTTTCGCTCTTTCGTGACGCAGGATTTACCCGTTCGCTGCCAGGCAAGTTTACAGCCTCTTCGACGTCGAAATTTAATAGAGAGATTTAACGATATTCAGTTACACCTATGGATGCACGTATGGATAATTCTACAATTACTGAAGAACTTAGATGATCAGCGAACAGATTAACCCTTTGCACTCGAGAGGTGACTCTCAGTCACCGTTTAATCAGATTCTAAAGATCGATGTTAATTAATATGTCAAATTTAAAATTACCTAACGATGTGTGGAATATCGAAGAAAAATAATTCTGTCTTAATTTGCATATGATTTCTCATTCACCATTTTAAAAATATCGTCCACTCTACGACAGGAAGTCTTCGAATCACTATTTTTCTGTAACAAAAATGTCCTCGAGTGCAAAGGGTTAATTCAATGGCTATAGTATTGAGCATATGGCTACTCTGGGTACTGTGTTGTCATTTGTCGATATCACTACCGATATTTGATCTATCCATTGATCATTCCAGAATTGCTATAGAGTTTAAATCATCGGGGAACAAATTAATCCAACGGCTACAGTGCTCTGTTGTCGTTTATCTTTTCGAATAATTGTTAATTCGATCGATTATAAACTTATTCCTCGAACAATCAAAAATAATTTAAACCTGTAGCGCAATGAGATAGCCCGTAATTAACAGTAAATGGGTTAAATGATAACAAAATTAAGAGTACATTGCATTCTCTGTTATTATTCAAATTGAAGAATAATGAAAATGGCAAAAACGGCGGAAATGGTAAAAATGGTAAGTCTCGAAGATGCACGATGCCGATGTGCAAACAGTAAAAATGGCGAATACAGAAAAATGGTAGAAATGGTAACCCTCGAATATGCAAAAACGGTACAAATAGTACAAATGGAAAATACAGAAAAATGGTAAAAATGGTAAAAATAGTAAGCCTAGAAAATACGAAAACGGCACGAATAGTATAAATGGTAAAAATGGTAAAAATGGCAAATACGGAAAAATGGTAAAAATGGTAAGCCTAGAAAGTACACAAACGGTAGAAACAATAAAAATGGTAAAAAAGGTAAAAAATGGTAACTGTGGAATATGCAAAAATGGTACAAATAGTGAAAATATTGGCTCTGAAAGATATTAAACACTCGATGTAACCACAGCGATCGATCACCATCGTCCGACAGCATAGTCAGAATGACAGAGGAATTTTTCTAAAAATTCTAATTTCCCTTCACCGCGGTAGGAACGCAGTCGGGGAGAATGGTTTGGATACGGATTAAAAGTATCAGTTTCCGATATCGAAAAATTCCGAGTACCGAGTGTACCCATGTAACGTACTCGATAGGGATATTCGGTGGAAAATTATCGGGAGTTTCCCCGCGAGGCAAGGCTGTTAGCCTCGTACGCGACTACGCGTGACTATCGTTCCACGTGTTCGCGTAATGTGCACGCTCTACGTGGAAACGGCTACGCGTCTTAATCGAGCCAACTCCGTAGAAACTGTCCGCACGTGTACGGAGCGCTGAATACGGACAAAGGCTGTTGAACGTACTTTGACGATCGCTGTGTCGCACGTGGGCCGCCTTCCTCCGCGGATAACATCCGTTTGCTATGAATATGGAAAATGCCGCTTCCTGCGACCGCTTTCGTGGCTCGCGATAGCCCAACGACACCGTTTTCTATGCCCATCGATGCGTGCCACCGTCTCTTTTCGGACGCTGCGAGCAATTTACGAGATCTCTGCGGTATCGTTCCAGGGTAAATTCTGACACGATTTTGTAATTTATGTCGCTTGGAGAATACCGACGAAAGATACGACGATGGAAGGGACATTTCTCTCTACTGGAGAGAGAGAGAGAGAGAGAGAGAGAGAGAGTGACGAGAAATTTATGGGGTCTCTTCGAAATGTGATGGCATATTCGTAATTTAATTTCTGCTCGAATCATATTTTCGTCGATTTTATAATTTGTAACGAAGTATTTGGAAAATGGTGGTGAAAGGAATGTCGATGAGGGATATTGTTTTAATTCTGAAATTAATTAGCGTGATTGTCCAATTGTATAATTTCCTTCGAAGATTATAAATTAATTAATTATTAGACGATTTTATTAATGTATAACGTAATATTTGGAAAATAGTGGCCAAAGGAATGTCGATGGAGGTCACTCTTTTTATTTTAAAATTAATTAGCACGATTGTCCAATTTTTTTCGAAAATTACAGATTAATTTATTAGGTCTAACCATGCACCTAATTACTTGCAATTGTGCTATTTCTTTATCTGTTTTAGTATGTTTGTCCAATTGTATAATTTCTTTCGAAGGTTGCAGATTAATTTATTAGGCCTAACCATGCACCTAATTATTTGGAATTGAGCTATTTCTGTTTTTATTTTAGTACGATTGTCCAATTGTATAATTTCCTCCGAAAACTATAAATTAATTTACTTGAAACTGAGCTATTTTTTATCTTTTTTTAATTTTACTATAATTGTCCAATTGCATAATTTCTTTCGAAGGTTGCAGATTAATTTATTAGACGATTTTATAATTTATAACGTAATATTTGGAAAACAGTAGTGAAAGAAATGTCGATGAGGACCACCATTTTTATTTTAAAATTAATTAGCATAATTATCCAATTGTATAATTTCCTCCAAAAATTATCAATTAATTTATTACACCTAACCATGCACCTAATTGCTTGAAATTGAGCTATTCTTTATCTTTCTTTTATTTTACTATAATTATCCAATGATATTTCCTTCGAAGATGGCAGATTAATTTATTAGACCTAATCATGCTCCTAATTACTTGAAATTAACCTCTTCTTCAATTTTATTTTATTTTCGCGCGAATGTCCAATTGTATAATTTCTTTTGAAATTTTTTATTACACTATGAGTCGAATATTTTTGAAATTTGTAATTATAGATATTTAAAAGAATTTTGGAGCGTTTTGGGTGAAAACTGTTACGTCTTTTCGGCGTGTATTTATCGAAATTTTCTTCAGTCCGCATTTTCAATGGAATCACAAATTGCGATCCAAAATGGTTGGACAATATTTTAATTTTTATTCCGTCGAGTACGTGGACTGGTTTTTTATCGGGGCGTAATGAGATTCGGGCACAATAATGTTTCTGAACACGTTAAAATTAGTAAGTGCTATGTTCCTATTACAGGGTAATCGAAATTCAGTTCGTGTAACACGTGTTCCATCGGAGCGAGCTGACTGCTCGATTATACCGGGTAATTCGATTACTTCGACGGGCTCGAACACACTCGATCTACTCGAGAACTACATTCTATTAACCCAACACGAAACTAACGATTGTATTCGGGGACACGGAGGAACAAACAAACAGGGACACCGAGCAATTTTCATAAATTAACGTAATCGATTAATCGGACCGATATTCCTCGCATAAAATTTGCAACATCGTTAAGGAAGATCGGTGTACGAATTTTTCCACAGTTCCAAGATGTTTCGTGCAACTTCGACTAATTTTCCTACTTACACGATGTGTTATAAATTGATTTCGTTTATTTATTAAAACGTAAATGAAAAAGAAATTGTTGAGACACCTTGTTCAGAAATGTGTCTAGTAATATGCATGAGTGTTGTTGATGCATAATTTAAATTTCAACATGCGCTATGCGATGGTTCTATAAGTACTGCAAGACTTAAAAACGGAAAATTTCGCCAATATCAAAATCAAAATCCTTTCTCGAAGCTTCTTCGAAAAATTTACAAAGATCTCGATAGTGTTCTTTAATGAAAAATAGCAAAAGTGTTTCTATAAATATATGGTAATTTTAATTATCAATAAAACTAGCCACATAATTAGTATATAACACTGTACGATTATACTATTATATTATTATATACTATGCTATACGATTATACTATTATACTATTATATACTATACTGTACGATTTTATTATTATACTATTATACTATTATATACTATAATGTAGGATTCTACTATTATACTATACTATTATACTAGCATAATATTATTAGTATATAATACTATATAATACTAATAATTAGTATATGATACAACGTGTGTCTAGTACAATATATTAGTATATAATACAATGTGTGCCTAATTACAGTATATTAGTATAATTACAGTATATAATATAATGTGTGACTATTACAGTATAGTAATATATAAGTAGCTAACTAATACATTATACTCAATGTACTAGTATAGTTTTTTCAGTATACTTGTAATAAAAAAGTAGTACTATATTTAGTATACTGTACCTATGTATATATTAATATTTTAATATATCAATGCACATACTAATATACAAATATGGTAATATACTGACATTTTAATATAACAATATACAAAAATTCTATATTCCCATAGCATCTAATATATTATACCTCAATAATAAATAATAATAAACTATATCTAAATATTATATGTATATATCAATACATATATTAACATATATACCACTATCTCAGTATGTCAATACAATACTATACTAATATGCTAGAATACTAATATATTAATATTCTAATACACTAATAGACTAGTATGCTAATATACTAATATTCTAATATACTAATAAACTCGTATTCTAATATACTAATATTCTAATACACTAATAAACTAGTGTGCTAATATATTAATATCCTAATACACTATTATGCTACCACACTAATATTCTAATATACTAATATGCTGTTACGCTAATATATAAATATACCAATACACAACAATTCCACATTCCAAAAAACCTAATATATTATACCTAAATCCTAAATAACAATACACTACAACCATCTATTATATACCAATACACAACACCTAAATATTAAATGCCAAAACACCTAAACATAGAACATTAAGTATACCAAATTACATTACAATTAATCTCCATTTCAATCAAACTAAAAAAAAAAAAAAAAAAGAAAAAAGTTAAGAAAAACCTTTAATTTCTCAGAGAACAAAGGCAGCGATAATTTCCCAATAACTGGAAAAAGAAAGATTCCGAAAGAGCTTCGACTAATCCGATACTCCCACGGTTAAAGTGCGTGGACGTGCGTGAAGCGCGGATCGTTAGCCACGTTAACCGGTGTCGCGAGCCGATCGGGTCCGTAGGTGTTGCCGAACGCACGAGAAAACCAGCCGCCAGGCTATTGGAGCAGAACCGCAACGAGATTCCTGCTCTATCCGCGTATTAAAGCGTCGCCGTTCTTGCATGGACGAAACTGCACGCCCGGCGATCGTTTTCAGGCTGTGGAACCGGTACGCTCTGCTCCTGAAATTCTTCCACGCGAATCGGCCGGCCCTTTAAATCCGCCACGAACACAGCCGTTCCGCATGCAATTTCTCCTCGAGTTCTTGCCGGATTCGTATCGCACCCGATTCTTTGTCGTGATCGATCGCGTTCTTACAGCGGATTGCAAAGAGACAATGGCAAAAAGGCAATTTTCGATTTTCACTTCACTTTCGAGATTCAATTTTGGAATCTTATCGGATGTAATATGGCGTCGAGTCGATGGCGTTTATGTGGAGGGGAGTCACGTGCTTGTGTTTGAATTTTTTAGAATTGCAAGGTTTATAGTAGAACTGATATTCCACTATATTTATGGTGGAACTGGTATTTCACTATATTTTGTATTCCACTATATTTATGGTGGAACTGGTATTCCACTATATTTTATATTCCACTATATTTATGGTGGAACTGGTATTCCACTATATTTTATATTTCACTATATTTATGGTGGAACTGGTATTCCACTATATTTTATATTCCACTATATTTATGGTGGAAATGGTATTTCACTATATTTTATATTCCACTATATTTTATATTTCACTCTATTTATAATGGAACTGGTATTCCACTATATTTTATATTCCATTATATTTATAGTGAACCTAGTATACCACTATATTTATAGTAGAACTGATTTGTCTTATTTTGTGCCTTTTAGGATCAATGGTATTTTTTTAAATATTACTGGAATATTTTTGCCTAGAGTCATCTTCATTTTGGTATAATCTTCTTTTCTTTTTGCATCGCAAGTGGATTATTTTTTATATTTTGAAATTTCGGGTTTGGTAAAATGCAGGAATATTCTTTCATCATTTTTCTGAAAGTAGAATGTTATTCGCGAGAGTAATAAAATGCTGTCGAATTTTTTAAATTTCGTTATATCCATTTTTCGAATAACACTGTAATTTTCATCACGATTGATTGAAAATGAATCGGATGTAGGAATTTAATAAAACTGGTAACGTCCACGTACCTCCCTTTTCGTTCGTTTTTCATGGAACTTCTCGAAATACGATGTTTTCAATTTCGAAGAAATTGAGAGCAATTTTCTCGCTCTAAAAGCATCGGCTCCAGTCTCGTTCCTTTTTCATCTGCCAGAAGCATATTATCGCGAGAGCAGACGATTGCTCGGCAATCGAAATTTTTTCGGACGAAGGATTTTTGCCTCCCTCGAGAATCCTATTCCCACCCTTCCATGGGTATTTATTAGCCCATAAACAGACGACTCGGGCGAAAATATGAGTCGCTTCGTCTCGAGGCGTTCCAAATTTTCCGAATCGATACTGTCGCCCACGTCTATAGCTTTCCCTCTCTCAGAAGTTTACCATTTCACCAATAGAGACTTAAAACGTTGACAACCGAGAATTCCAATCCCAACTACCCCTTTCATACCCTATGGAGACGGATACGATCGTGGATAAAACATTTTTGAAGGCAAATAGAAGAATCTTCTTTTATTTACGATATTACACTAATTCAATTTTTATTCACTATGTCCAGGAATTTTTTTTACGCAAAAGTTATGTAATAAATCCCTGCAAATCACCCTTAAGAAATATTTAATTTATTCTACCTAATCTAAAACGAAAATTAAAAGCAATCAAATTTTTATTTATGACAATTTACATTTTACAATTTTATTTATGACAACTTAAAAATTTTTACAGAGAAGTTCCCCAAATCACTATTCACAAATATTTAATTTATTCAATCTAATACGAACCTCAATAACCAAATTTTTATTTATAATATTCACAAATTTTTCTTTAATAAACTCCTGTAAAATATTCGACCTAACTTGAACCTAACTTAAAGTGATCAAATTTCTATTTAGAATAATTACCTAGAAGAATTTATTTTATCCAGAAGTTCCCTAAATCATCCTCCACAAATATTTTATTTATTCAACCTAATTTAATTTATTCAAACCTGATGCTCAATAACCAAATTTTTATTTATAATGTTCATAATTTTTCTTTAACAAATTCCAGTAAAATATTCAATCTAATCCAAACCTACTTTAAAGTGATCAAATTTCTATTTATAATAATCACCTGAAAGAATTTCTTTTACCCAGAAGTTCCCTAATTCACCCTACAAAAATATTCGAAATTAAAATAGAATAATAAAAGTAATTTAAAAATATTCTAAAACACAAAATTCCTATTTCAGAAAATTGTCAGAAAATGTATTTAATCCGAGCAGTTCATGTTATCCAAGAAGGTGCACCAGAGCGAAAGGGTTAAATTTGCATTAGGAGTGTAATCGGAGTCCACCATTCTCCTCTGTATCCCAGAGCAATCGAACAATTCGATATCGTCGTCCTCGACATCTCGGTGGTTGTCCCTTTCCCAGACGTTTATTAGCCCGCGAGTGGAGGACTTATCGTTAACCTCGATCCTCCTGAGCAACGACGCTAGTACCCACTCCCACTTGTCTAACTGTACTACTAGGTCGACCAGGTGGCATCCAGACACTCGATCGATTAGGAAGATATCAATCCCAGAACAATTCTCACCTTATGCCTCTGTTTTCCGCGACAAAATTGTTTACACCAGCCAAGAGGACGAGGAAACGAGACAGCGACGCTCAGAACAGACCCAAACGCTAACCTAACCTCAAACTCGAAGGAATATCTAGAAAACTAAGTATTATTATATTAAAAAAACACATGGGAACCTCTTCTAGTCTATACAAAGTATCAGATTCTGATCCAATCTTAAAAATATTTCAATAAATTTCTGAGTAACAGGACATGACTTCAAAGACCTCCATATCAGCTCCAATTTGTGAGATACACGTTGAAGTCAGGCTCGAAATATTCATAAATCTTTTAATTTAACTTCACTTTCACTTTACTCTCGAATGAGTATCTTAAAAATCAAGGATTATTCTCTACAGAAAGAAACCGAACTAAGTCTACCGAGGGAGAGTTCGATGTTAATCTATCGCTGAAAACGTTTTGATAAACGAATTCGATAAAAAGAGAAGTCTCTAGAAAATTCCAAGAGAGTGTGAACACTAGACAGGATGATGTCGAGGTCTCACTGCGAGTTTTCGCAAGATTTTCGACACAGCGCCGAGACCCAATTGTTCCAAGACCTAACCTATCTTCGAACTCGCTGGGATATCTCGACAATCGAGTATTATTCTCCACGAAAAAGAAATAGGAATCTCTCGTGCCCTATAGGAACTGTTCGATTCCAATCTACCGTTGGAAATATCTCAATAAACACGGGGGGAAAGGAGATATAGCGCGTTCGAGAATACATGGCACAGGGTGTACACATCCTCAAGATTAACTGCGCTGACACCCCTAGATTATAGGCAGCGACCAAAAGGTGACGAAAATCATCGATGGACCGTAGCAAGACTAGGTGAGATGGGATATAGCAGTATCAAGGTTAGTTAACTATTTCTAATAACTTCAAAGAGGATGTAAAGACACTGTGCATGTGTTCTCGAACGCACTAACCTCCTAAAGTCCCTATTCGCCAGCGAAGACGTCGAAATTAGTAAGTTCTCGTAGGGATTTTCTTACACTGTCTATTATCCAAGATATTCACGGTGTCGGATGAAAATCAGACACCCTGTAGGTTCGAATTTGTCATTGGACTCCTCGCGACGAGATCTCTATATACGGTGGGCTCTTGGGTCGACGTTCAAGAATTCCTTAGGGACGTTGCATCGATCTTATCGTTGTTACGCCAAAATTGGCCCTCGTTAATATTATCAAGTTAAGAGAGGCCGGCCAAACTGGTTTCCCATAAATCGTCCCCGATTACAGGCTCGGGTATGGTTCGATTAAATTAACATTCAACTCCGCGCGAGTCATCGGCAAACGATAATCTGCGGCGCCAGAATGAGCGATTCGTCCGATCATCATCACCTAGAAGACCCTTCCACTTCGCGAAGTTGCTCCCTTCCCTGGGTTTTCTCGTTTGAGATTTGTTTATAGGTTAGGTCCAGCAGGGGAGGATACACTTTCTTCGTTAGATTGAGGCCAATCTTGGTTCGTTAGATCGAGGCCGATCTTTAAGTGCGTGAGCTCGATACGCCTGGTCGTTAGTTAACCCTTTGATCGCAAACGAGTCTATAGATGCTTCATGAAAGTTACGGTGTTTTAACGAGTGTTTGGAACAAGGAGTTCTAACCTAGACGAGCGTAGACATGGTAGCATGTCAGACATGGTGAAGCAACGCGCGATGACGTAGCGAGGGATGGATTAATACGTGGCGAGGTTAGTTGGAATCAGCGCCGTGTGGTTTGGAGGCGACACGAGGAACAGAGTTAGGTTAGGGTAGAGCGATACAGCGCGAGATTACGTCGCGTGGAGTTAGATGGCGCAGAGCGACGTCACGCGGCGAAGGATGGTACTACAGTGCGACGCAACGCAATAAAATATGGTATAATGCAACGTGGTACGGTGCTAGCTGGCGATATATAGGTATAATACAGTGCAATACAGAGTAGATTAATGTAGCATAGTAAAACGTAGAATAGTACGATAGAGTACAGTGCGATTAGCATAGTATAATGTGATGCAGTGTATTAGAGTACAGTACAACGTAGTACAGTAAAATGTGGTTCAGTGCAATATAGTACAGTGCAACGTGGCACAGTGTACTATAGTACAATGCAACGTAGCATAGTGCAACGTAGCACAGTGTACTATAATACAGTGCAACTTAGCACAATGTGACGTAGTACACAGTGCAACATAGTACAGTGTAACGTAGTACAATGCAGCATAGTACAGGGCAGTGAAGCACAGTACAATGTGGTTCAGTGTAATATAGAATAGTGCAACATAGTGCAGTACAATATGATTCAGTGCAACATAGTACAATGCAACACAGTACAGTGCAATGAAGCACAGCATCCTCGAGTTTCACCCTCGAGGACGATCAAGTTCCAAAGAAGATACTACATTTGACAAGGATCGATACACGATCGTTGTTCGACACGAAAATCTTCCATTACAAAACTCCAAAACAGAATCTCCATTACCCTCGACTGCCACACCGTGTCTCCGATCAAAATCCTCCAAACTCTCGAACCTAACCTCAAAGCAACGAGGCTCCTCTCGGAAACCACGAGTGCGTCACTCGGAACGATGTTACCAACTCGTGAGGCTAATTGAACCATAACAAATTTCACGAAGAAAGCCAGGTTACTTTCTCATGTTTTTGCGAGCGTGTAACAGGAGAATCGAATCGGCCGGTACAGTTTCGAGCGGCGAGAAGCCTGGGATCCGGGGACACGTTCATCCCTGGTCCCGTATTCGGGATCCCGTGACGATCCGCCTCCGTGGGTGGTAGATGGAATAAGAACGAGGGGTTCTTCCCTCGCCTTCGACGACCTCCGCTTTTCACTCGTCCTCCTCGTTCCTAACCGGCGTGTGCGTGTGTATGTGTGTTAGTGTGGATCCGGTTCGTGGCCGGGGATGCTGATCGAGGAAGAGGGTGGCAGCTGTGCCACGGAACCAACTCGGATTTCACTGTTGCCAACCGTCGATAACTCATTTTCCATGAGACTTTTCCGGGAAGAGTAGAGAGGTTTCGGAGGCTGAGTGAATGGCTAGTTCTGTAAGACGGGAGCTTTGTTCGTTCGGGTAGGTTCGGAGAGCAGTCTGGTGTAGAGGGTTTGCTAGATGGCTACGTGGGCTTACGTTGTGTAGGGATTTATGGCGGTGTGAGATAGTAGAGGATCATGATCTGTAATCATGCGTTAGAGATTGTCCATTTGTAACAGGAATTTGTAAATTCTTCTGTAATTGTAGTAGAAGACTGGTAGAAGCATTTATAGAAGTATTCTGAGAGTAGCTATAATAGTATAAGAATGAGAGATATATATTAAAATAAAATATATAT
>NW_016913558.1:979823-1034921 GCF_001483705.2 Eufriesea mexicana | reverse complement strand
ATATATATTTTTACATAAATTTTATATATAAAATTTTTATATATAGTATCGAAAATTGTCCTGTCCAATATGGTTAAATAAATATTTAATATATCCGTATAAATATAACATCCACGACTAACACGAAGATTTGCCACTCGCGAGCAGATAATTGGATATCTCCGCGACGAATTGCATCTCTTGCCTATCCCTGGTCTGATCACCGGTTGGGAACACTGATTGACTTTCTTCCTCTCTCACGGTGTGCGAATGAATGAATGAATCGGGGCGGTTTCAGCCCCCTAGAGGTCTGTAAAACGAGGCGAGGGCGAGGACCGGAGGGTTGGGTGTCGTTGGCAAAGGGCAGCCAAAAGAATCGAGACGTATCTTGAAGGGTGTACGGCGCCCGAGCTGCGAGGGTTCGCGGGCTCTGGTCAATGGGTCCCTATACGTGCGAGCCACCCTTCGCCGATCCTTATTTCGTCCTCATTGTCCCCGACAGCATATGGCAGCCCTTTATTCCGGATCCACGGCTTCGCAGGACAAACAAGTCTGCGCATTATCGACCTTGCAGAGACGAGAATATCTATTACGCGAAGACGCGTATCTTGGATAAAGTGGTTAAACCGTTTTGCCTTGTCTACCGTCCTTTCAGCTCCGTTTCACTTGGTGACGGTGAAGAGGAGGAATGGTGAATGGGGGTTTCGTAAAGAGTTTTTAAGAATTTTCAAGAATTAAGAATTTTTTTCATATTATTATATTAGTTTTGGAAAATTATTTAAGGAATATTGAAATATTGAGATATTAAAAACAATAATTAAATTTGTTATTTTATATTGTACTTCTTCTTGGAATTTATTAATCTTTAATACTAATTTTTGGAAAGTTAATTAATGGATATTGAAATATTAAAAAGTTAGAGACCCTAATTGAATTTATTATTCCAAATTATACTTCCTTTTGGAGTTTAATAATTTTTAATAATTTTTGGAAAATTACTTAAAAGATATTGAAATATTAAAGGCTTAAAGACCCTAATTAAATTTATTATTCCAAATTATACTTCCTTTTGGAGTTTACTAATTTTTAATAATTTTTGGAAAATTACTTAAAGGATATTGAAATATTAAAGAATTAAAGACCCTAATTAAATTTATTATCCTTGAATTCTTGAATTTGCTAATTTTTAATACTAATTTTTGGAAAACTACTTAAAGGATATTGAAATATTAAAGATTAAAGACCCTAATTAAATTTATTATCCATTATTATACTTCTCTTTGGAACTTACTAATTTTTAATACTAATTTTCAGAAGATTACATAAAAGACATTAAAATATTCAAAAATTAGAAACTCTAATTAACTCTATTATTTCATATTAAACTACTTTTGAGTTTCTAAGAGATTTTGAATACCTTTTTCTATTTTTGAGGTTACATTTGAGGTTTTAGACAGACATTTTTCCACGTGGGGTAAAATTACTCAAACGATATGAAAATATTAAAAAATTAGAAACACTAATCAGCTCTATTATCCTATACTATACTTAACTATTATAACCCTCTTACATTAAATCACTAATACGTACTAAATTATTCTAAATTAAATAATCCCAATATTAAACTATTCATAACACGTTAAATGCCACGTCGATCTCCAGGGACCGGCGCTAGACTTTCCATTTGGGCCCAGCCAGTCCCCAGGGACGGGCCCAAACTAGGACCAAAAGGTGCTAACCTTTGGTGCTAAATTCTTCGCCATCTTTGGACCTAACGTTTGGGAATTCCTGTTATAACAATTGTTACAGTATCTCCGAGTATCTATGACCACTTGGCCCGCCGCTGGTGGCCCACTTGACAGCCGAGTCTGGGCCTGAACGGAACGGCAAACAAAACGGGCTGGGCACTTAACGTGTGTCGAGTGACGCTCGACATAGGACCGCAAAGGGTTAGCCATTGCCACAGAAAGAACCCCGATACATCGTAGAGAAGTTGGACAATCCATGGACCAAGAGTCTATAAGATACCGTGTGTCCCAATATCCAAGGAATCCGCGCTAAAAGTCCCACAGACGCGAGTCACTCGCTCGCTCGTCAGCTCGAGTGGGTAGCGAGCGGCCAGGCTTTCCAACGATATTTCTGGTGGTAACTATGCCAGGGACTGCCGGGTAAGTAGTCACTGTAATACGGCTTGAATCGAGTAAAAGTACATGGGTAACCTCGCGAGCGGGTTCACCATGTCGCTTTCACTCCCCGTGCCGCAACATTATCCGTCCGTTCGAGGACCAGCCTCCTCGACGATCCTAGATACCGCACTCCGAGAAAAGCCAGAAAATATAAACAAATCTGTCACGTGACCTGTCCCACAGCTGCCGATCCTCCGCGTCCAGGGACGAGTTTTTCGGGACCCTCGCCGGGGGCCCCTCACGAGGCAAGCTTCGTTCTGGCTACACTAGCTATCGAAAAAATTTGTTTATACCTCGATCATGTTCCCATAGTATGTTTTCATTTGTAAATATCGTTAAATTAAAATTAATATCGTCATTTTAAATTTTGTATACCAATTGGTCTTATTGATATAGAATTGGTAATATTTGACGAATATTGGTTTTATTAGCGAATTGTGAATTGTATTATTAGTGTAGATGTTTCGAGTATGTAGTATTTATTTGTGTTTTGTTTTTTCTGACGAAAATAGGTGAATAGTGTGTTTTGTAACGCAGTTGCGAGGGAATTGGGGATTTTGGAAATTGCGATTTGCAGTGTTTTCTTTTGTAAGAGGAGATTGTTGTCAGTTCTCGTTGAGCGGGGTATAGAGGTATTATCGGTGATCGTGGTTGAATAGTTTGACAATGACGAGCGTAAATCAGCAGGTCAGCTGGAGGACCTAGTGATATTTGCGATGCACGAATCGACTAGGATGTTAGACAGTGACGAGTGACTGCGTGGTTTCGAGAGATTTGATCAGGGTCTGGCGAAAGGCTGGGATGGAAGAACGTGAGGATCGGTGGTATTAACTGTGCTCGATCCTGGCTTTCGATTATCAACCCCTCGACGTCGGAGGGTATTTGCATTTGGTCGGTCGAGTGACTTTTGTGGTGGGTTTCGAAATTCGAAATTGGAAACAAAAGTTTTCTGGGTTTCTTTTATAGAGTAGTCTTAGAGTAGTCTTAGAGTAGTCTTAAAATAGTGTTGAAGTGCTCACCTTCTTCGTTTAACTGCATTCCAGTCTACTTATTTAATAGAGTAGTCACTCATTTCATTTAACTCCATTGAGACTACTCATTTAATAGAATAGCCATTCCTTTTATTTATCTCCATTTCAGACTACTCATTAAGCAGAGTAGTCACCTTTTTACTCTAACTCCATTTCAGATTAATTATTAAATAGAGTAGTCACTCTTTCAGTCTAACTCCATTTCAGACTACTCACTTAATAGAGTGGCCACTCTTTTTATTTAACTCCATTTGAGACTACTCATTTACTAGAGTAGCCACTCTTCTTACTTAACTCCATTTCAGTCTACTCATTTACTAGAGTAGCCATTATTTTTACTTAATTCCATTTCAGACTACTCATTTATTCGATTATACACTCGTTTCATTTAACTCCATTTCAGGCTACTCATTTAGACTAATTCTACTTCAGATTAATTATTGAATAGAGTAATCACTCTTTCACTCTACCACCATTTCAGATTACTCACTTAATAGAGTAATGACTCTTTTCATGTAACTCCATTTCAGACTACTCATTTACTAAAGTAGCCAATCCTTTTATTTAATTCTATTTCAGGTTACTCATTTAGACTAACACCATTTCAAACTATTTACTAAAGAAAGTAGTCACTCGTTTCATTTAACTCCATTTCAGGCTACTCATTTAGACTAATTCTACTTCAGATTAATTATTGAATAGAGTAATCACTCTTTCACTCTACCACCATTTCAGATTACTCACTTAATAGAGTAGTGACTCTTTTCATGTAACTCCATTTGAGACTACTCATTTACTAAAGTAGCCAATCCTTTTATTTAATTCCATTTCAGGTTACTCATTTAGACTAACACCATTTCAAACTATTTACTACATAAAGTAGTCACTCGTTTCATTTAACTCCATTTCAGGCTACTCATTTAGACTAATTCTACTTCAGATTAATTATTGAATAGAGTAATCACTCTTTCACTCTACCACCATTTCAGATTACTCACTTAATAGAGTAATGACTCTTTTCATGTAACTCCATTTCAGACTACTCATTTACTAAAGTAGTCAATGCTTTTATTTAATTCCATTTCAGGTTACTTATTTAGACTAACACCATTTCAAACTATTTACTAAATAAAGTAGTCACTCGTTTCATTTAACTCCATTTCAGACTACTCGTCTGATAGAGTAGTCACCCCTTTCATCTTCCTTCATAAAAATAAAACTAAACAGCAAATTGTGGATTAATTATATCACCATAAATGTCACCAATGGTGTTCAAAGTGGGACTTCAGTATGCTTAGCAGTGTGAATAAAAATCTATTTGAAAATTCTAGGATTGTGCGAGTAGTAGGTACAGTCTCTGATTTTTTAAACCGACTTGGGTATAACTTCTTTACACCCTATAGGTGCGGTTATACTTTCTTTTTTTACAGAATGGGATATGGATTCATATCTAAATCAGTATAAGCTATTTCTGTGAATACAGCGAAGGTGGATCTATTATAGGTGGTCGATTAGATCCGCATTCTTTCTGTGTGCACAGTAGAGAGGCAGTGTGCATGAATAGCTATGCACACTGGTTCACAGTTTTCGAGAGAAAAGCCTGTTTATGTAACGTGGAACATATAACAGGCCAAACCATTCTCTCAATCAAACCATGAAGTATTCACTCGATATCCGTGTCTATTTTTAGTCGTTAAAATTAACTCGTTAAAATATACCTGACTGACAGCTGAGTAGCACACATTTCTAAATAATTGCAATTATTCATTAGGGACCAAAGTGGTTAATAAAGCATGTCCCAAAATTCACGCAAGATTTGAATTTTGTTGTTTGCTGTTCTTCATAAAATTAGTACTGATTCTTATAAAAATAATTCCTCATTCTACCCTTTTAATTAACATTAATGACGTACGTTTGTACGTTAAAATCGCTAAATAACGAAACATCCCATGAATCAATAAATAACGATAAATATCTCTTTTATAAGCTCCATGAGTCGATGCATGCTCTCATATTCTCACAACGCATAAAATCACCAAAAATGCTAGTGAGTGCTTGCAAGCTCTCATAAGCAACGCTCGACATCAAAGAAACAAGCATTAAGCCGGTCCGTTGCTCCTCGGTTCTTCCCCATTTCCGAATATTCGGCTTCTAAGCGTTTTTCTCAAAAGAACGCACACCAATGGCGCGTCTCCCATCGTTCTGGATCAGTATAGCAGCCATCTTGCAGGGCCATCAATCTCTTCTATAGCGAGGCTTCTATGCTAGAAAGACATAGTGTGCCTCTCTCAAACGAACGTATCCGGCTCTGGTACAGATTTTTAACATTCTTCTCGACTCCATACCTGGAACAGAGCCTTCCTGGTCTTTTACATATTTTTCCCGGCACATGGGATGCTCTTTGAAGACATTTTCCCTGATATTTTGAACATTTAAACGCCTCTTTGTATCTTCCGATATATCGAAATATGTTCATCTTGTAAGAATAAGCAAGCTTAATTAAAATTAATAATCTTTTAGCTTACAGTGTCGTGCGAGACACGTTTCACGGTAATCTGGTCAAACCTAAACGTCACGTCTCTCAGACGAGATCCGGTGATCGGGTCAAACTTAGACATCACGTCTCTCAGACGAGATGCGGTGATTAGGTCAAACGCAAACACCACGTCTCTCAGACGAGATACGGCGATCGGGCCAAACTCAAATGCCACGTCTGAGAGACGTAGTACGTCGTTCGGGCTATACGCGACAAATAGTTACTAAGCCCTTAGAAATGTTTTTAAAAAGAATACGAAGCATTGATGGAGGCATTGACGTTTTAAATAGCGATAGCGACCACAGTAATAATCATCGACAATCAGAGCTATGGATTTTGACAGAAGACAAAATCTGGAACTAAACGGAGATTAAAAATAAATAAATCTTATAAATCTTTCTTCTACAATAATCAATTGGTAGTCATGATTTATAAAACAGCATAAAACAGAAAGTCATCGACGAAAACCAACCACGAGCCAGACTCGTGTTATTTAACATTGGACCCTACCTACGAACCACGTCTCTCACACGTGACACTTATGTTCGACCCAACATCCTTCCCACGTGTCCCACACGATATTGCAGATAAAGGGGATTTACAAGAAAAGAATCGGATTTTCAGCGAAATAATTAAACGGCAAGTATAAAAGGTTAAATATCATTTCGAATCCGCTCTGTCGCGTTCTCGCAATTTTCTCACACAATTTCCACGCGGCTCGTAAAAATAAAATGCAAGCTTCCGCTCGGTCGCCTCCACGATAGATGGAAGGTGAGAGAAGAGGATAAGAGGAGGTGGGAAGTGTCAAAGAGAAGGAAACGACGGGAGGATGGCGGGAAAAAAGCCAGCGAAGGTAGAGAAATAGATAGTCGAGACAGTCCATTAAGCAGCGAGTGAAATCCTGGCCGAACAATCGGAGGAGAGCCATGCTAATCGCCGAATGTAAAACGTGGCCAGAGCGAGAAAGCGGAGAACCAGAGGTCGCCTTTGTCTTCGCCATTATCGCGTTAAGTGGAGGACCTTTTTCGTGGGCCATCGGCGAAATTATTTGCAACTTTTCAGTCGCGCAATGGGGCCATTTTTTCACATCTTTGAGCCATCGATTTTTTGCTATGTAGATAACTGTAGTTTTCGAGTTCCTTCCTTTTTTGCCACTTTTTGGCTTCGTATTTAGGTTGTGCAGGAGAAATCGTTTGTTTTCTTTCTCCGTCTTTCTTTCTCTTCCGTGCGAATCGTTGTATGGATTATTGGATCCAGGATGAGGAGAACTGGTACTCGTGCAAGCATCACGCGAGGAGACTCTGGGTCCTTGTGGTTGCGATGTTTCATCAGGCCCGAGTGACACAATGCGTTGTGTTATGGTAATTCTTGGACAAGGAGAAATTTGCGATGGTTATGGTAATCCTCGCGTTAACAACGTATAATTGTTATTTTAATTTTTGTTTGAAGATATATATATATAAAATACATGATTGGTATATGAGGAGATTGGTACAATATTTTTATGGTAATTTCTATTGTAATTTCTGTCATCTTTTTCAAAAATGAATACAATTGGTCTGATAGGCTTGTCTAAAGTAAATTAACACAGGTATACTAATCCTTGTCCAAAATTAATTTTTGTGATATCCTGCAACTATTATAATAATTACCACAGTGTACTCAACTTCCAATTTTTATTGAGGAATAAGGGAAAAAAAGAAAATACTGAAATATAGTAAGCTTTGTCTAATAACCCTACTGTAATAATTTCTTTCATGGGAAAGTATCTATAGCTATAGTTTGTACAGTAAAGATTGGCACAATGTTCCTATGATAATTTCTATTATAATTTCTGTCATCTTTTTCAAAGAAGAATACAATTGGTCTAATAGGCTTGTCTAAAACAAATGAACACAGGTATACTAATCCTTGTCCAAAATTAATTTTTGTGATATCCTGCAACTATTATAATAATTGCTATAGTGTACATAACTTTCAAGTTTTGTTGAGCAATAAGAAAAGAAAAATACTGGAATATAGTAAGCTTTGTCTAATAACCCTACTGTAATAATTTCTTTCATGGGAAAGTATCTATAGTTTGTATAGTATATTGTATAGCATATAGGTTATATAACAATTATTATGATATCCTGCAACTATTATAATAATTGCTATAGTGTACATAACTTTCAAGTTTTGTTGAGCAATAAGAAAAGAAAAATACTGGAATATAGTAAGCTTTGTATAATAACCCTACTGTAATAATTCCTTTCATGGGAAAGTATCTATAGTTTGTATAGTATATTGTATAGTATATCGTATAATATATAGTTTGTATAGTATATACGTTATATAATAATTTTTGTGATATCCTGCAACTATAATAATAATTACTATAGTATACGTAACATTCAATTTTTATTGTGGAATAAGGAAAAAAATGAAAATACTGGAATATAGTAAGCTTTGTCTAACAACCCTACTGCAACAATTTCTTTCATAGTAAAGTACCCACAATTTGTACACTAAATTTTTATTCCAAAAAAAAAGAACACCTAAAACGATACACGAACACCATAATCTCTATTAAAAGAAAATTGAAACAGCTCTCGAATAATCTTCATCGAAAAAAGAAATTAACATAACCTAACCTTCGCCCAAGAAGAAATAAAATCAGCATTACTCCTACAACAGCATGGACACAAAGCAGACCATAATTCCTATCCCACGATATTTCACTTAAAAACCACCGTCTGATCTATAAATCTCGATCTCGGAAAAACCTCTCGCCGAACAACCGCGACAATCCTCGTACCCCGAAACTACCCCCCACGCTCGACATCCATAAATGTCGGAAAAATTACAGATAAAATGTACACGTTCCGATACGACTAACCAACGAATAACTTACGAATTTTCCTCGATCCCAGCCGGATAATTCCGCCATTCCGAGTCAGCCGGCGTGAATGATCTATCGGCCGCGATACCACGAGGACACGGGCAGAGCGAGGAAACGGGGGCGTAAAGGGGGTGGCGGAGGATGGATGGGGATAATTTGGAGAAAAATCGAGCGAAATGGCCTCGGCCGTGTGCGTCTCGTGAAAGGGAAATGGGGAAAAAATCGAGGACGGTGGAAAAACAAACCGATACTTTGTTAAAGGCACGAGCAACGCGTTATGTCATCGCCAGGCTTGAATCGCATACTCGCACGAGCGAAACTGCACGCTCGTTTTCGAAACGTTCACTCGTTAAATATTGTTGTTGAATCAACAGCTCGGTTAACAAAGAATTATTATTCCGCATCTGGTAATGAACTACACACAGCTGGACGAGTATGGCGCCGGAGATGGTGTGCGTGTGTATGCTTTCCTGTACGTGACCCGAGGGTTGCGTAAGGGTTTAACGAAGGAGGGAAAATTTTGCGTGCCGGCGCGTGGGATGCGGTTGATAAGAGCGAGAAGATTCTTTTGTCTTGGTGGATGTGAAATGGAAATATTCGAGATTAAGAAGCTTTCTTCTTTTGATTTAATATAGGGGTGGAAAAGTTAGGAATTGTTTTATTAATATTTGAAAGAAATTTTTTGGATACAGTAGTTTGGGAAATATATTTTTGGACGTGATATATTATGGAAACGTTTTCAATTTAGAT
Source organism: Eufriesea mexicana (assembly GCF_001483705.2). Taxonomy (NCBI): domain Eukaryota; kingdom Metazoa; phylum Arthropoda; class Insecta; order Hymenoptera; family Apidae; genus Eufriesea; species Eufriesea mexicana. Next base: position 1,025,558 of record NW_016913558.1, on the reverse strand, counting down.
TTAGCAAAATTTAATTTTGAAATAGTATTTTTTAAATTTTCTGAACTTTTCTTTGAGGAAATTGTGGAATTTGTGGGAAATTCTTTTAAACGTTTCTTGTATAATCTTGGATATTTATATTAATTTATATTGCATTAATATTTGTCTATATAATATATAAAATAATCTCTGAAACTAATAAATATTTTTCTAATTTACTAAACTACACTTGCAATTTGTTAAAAATTCTTTCAGATATTTCTTGTATAATATATATATATATTTTTGTGAATATTTATATTAGTTTATATTGTATTAATATTTATTTATAGAATATATAAAAGAATTTCTAATTCTACTTATAAATATTTTTTTAATTTATTAAACTACTCTTGCAATTTGTGGGAAACTCTTTTAAATATTTCTCGTATAATTTTGGATATTTATATTAATTTATATTGTATTAACATTTATGTATAAAATATATCAAAAAATACTTTCTTAATTTTCTAAACTACTCTTGGATTTTATTAAAAATTTTTTTAAATATTTCTTCTATAATTTTGATTATTTATATCAATTTATATTGCATTAATAGTTATGTATAAAACACATAAAAGAATCTCCTTTTCATAAGTATTTCATGTGCCCCATCGTGTAGAATACGAGTTTCTGAGATTTCTGAAAGTTCATCCTTCGAAATCGACTTTGCCATGTGGATCGATGGCCTGCAGAGTGCTTCGACGACCGATTTTGATAACTTTCGAAAGTTCCAGACAAAGGATCGCCCCGGTACAACGATTCTTGATTTATGATGCTCCAATGACGTTTTGAAAACTTTTCCTTTGAAAGGAACCCTGTCCACACAGGGTTCCATTCTGTTACTCGTTCACAAGCTTCTATTTACAATTACTACAAATAAATCCTAACAATTATTTTAAATAACTGCAAATAATTACAAATAACGTCCCATATCTTGAAAAATTTCCAAAACTCTCCTTAAATAACCTTAAGCACACCTCCAATATCAGCAATAACAGCATAATATACTGGAGTGTGTACTCGAGATTAATTAAATTTAGCTTAATTCCTATCGAAAATTCCTGTTTCCACCAGAACAGGTTACTTAACCCTCATAACAAGACTGGAAAAACAAACACGAATAAATATCTCAGGGGATAACTTATCGCGAATAATTCATGAGAGATTACTATCCAAGGAGATAAAGAAAATCGGCCCGATTGTACGGGCAACTTATCTCCGCATTATCCCTACATTAATCAGTCATAACTTCCCGTGCGCACCAAGTGCCGGATGATTTATAGAAAACAGTGTACCTGCGCCTTTATCAGCCGCTCCTGAACCCGGACGAGCTGTATAAAGGAACGAGGGCTATAAATCGTGCTAATGTTACCCGCGGCCAGAACGTTAATACAATCGGAATTATTCCCTCCACACCTGTCAGGTATGTCGAGGAAGGTCGATCCACGTCGTCCAGGTGCCTAATGCCCAGCGCGCACCCAACCATGCACCCAAGCGTGCACCCAGCGCAACCGTTTGTTTTTCCACCGAATCAGACCACGGAAACAAGCGGTCTGACCACTCGAAATGCCACGAATTATTATTTTTCCACCTTTGAACACGATCTGATAAACGATCTGCAAATTAAAAGAGACGGGGAGTGGAATGGAAAAATAAGGCGAAGCTGTGTAAGTGAGTGAGTGAGTGAGTGAGTGAGTGAGTGAGTGATAGAATGAGTGAGTGAGTGAGTGAGTGATAGAATGAGTGAGTGAGTGAGTGAGTGAGTGAGTGAGTGAGTGAGTGAGTGAGTGAGTGAGTGAGTGAGTGAGTGAGTGAATGATAGAATGAGTGAGTGAGTGAGTGAGTGAGTGAGTGAGTGAGTGAGTGAGTGAGTGAGTGAGTGATAGAGTGTGATTGTGTGTATGTGAATGAGTGATGTGAGTGAGTGTGAATGTGTGTGTGTGTATGTAAATGAGTGATGTGAGTGAGTGCGAATGGGCGCGCGCGATATGTGTATGTGTGTGTGTGTGTGCTTGGCGAAGACTTTTAAGTCGTTCAATTTTGTAATCTGGATACGTTGGGTTTTCTACAAATTATTGCCGCTGCTTTGAAAAAATATGTGCCACGGTTTCTCTGCTGGGGAAAAGTGAAAGTTGGACTGGATTAAATACCGCGATTCAACCGGCGTCTATTTCTTTTTCAGGACGAAGGTTAATTATGGATAACTTTTCGACCGGGTATACCGTATGGTTACTTAATTCGGAGAAATATTCGGTGGATATATCGTGAATATTTATGCAGGAATCGGTGCAAGGAATGTTCTGAATATTCAGAAGAACGTGAGAAATGTTCTGGATGTCCGCGATGATCCGGAGGAATGTTTAAAATATTCACAGCAACGCGAAAGTATTCTCTCGATTCTCTCAGTGGTTACGTAAATGCCGGGGATATTCTGGATATTTATATTGAGGAATAATTCGGCGCGTTCATAGAAATGCAACGAATACTTTTGGTATTCCAAGTGACGAAGGGAATATGTACTTTGGTGGTTTGTACGAGTGAAAAAGATATTTTGAAAATTTATAAGAATGCAGGAGTTATTCCAGGTATCAGAACTGATAAGGAAAATACTTTTGGTATCGACACTGAAATATTTTCAGTGGAAAAATATATCCAATATTTAGAGGAACCTTGGAGAAATAATATGAGCTTCTGAGAGATATTCTGAACTTAAATGAATTCAAAATATGTCTGTATTAAATATATAATAATATAAAAATATTTAAAATATTTAGAAAATTACAAAAAGTACTTCAAACACTAATACCATACATTTTCTTCACATTCAGATAGGTACAATGAATATCTCAATATTTACAGTATTGTAATTTAGAATATGAGTTTAGAATACACTGGACTTCATATTAATGTTCTATGATATCACATGATTTAATAATTTGTTAATAACAAATTCCTGAATGATAAATTAAAGAAAAAGACACTGGTCAACTATACCTAATTTTCCTCACCATAGATGACCAAAACTAGCAAATATAAAGGTCAGAGATACTCATACTTTCTCATATATTACTAACCTATATTAATACTAATACTTAACACTTAAATTAATACTATCACTTAACACCGATACTCATAAATTACCCTAAATACAGAAAGAATATTTCAAATCCTTCAAATCATCCAGAAAATACTTCAAACGCTTCCATTAGAATGATCAACATCTACACATTCGCAAACGTAGAAGGAGCATTCCTAGCATTCTCGTTGACGTGAAATCATCCCTAATATCCTCAAAAAGGAAAAATAAGAAAAAGAAGGTAGACGAGTATTGAGAATATTCGAGGGAAACCGTCCGATCATTGACACCGATTGCACGCGATCGTAAAAGCATTTCTGAACATTCGTCTGTGAAATATATTAAACGTTCGCACCAAGCCAGATATATCCTCGGCGTACACTCTAAATCTCCGCACGAAGTTTTAAACGATGTTTCTAGGTCGATCTAATAACGCTTCAAGGTGCAATATCGTTGAAAGGATCCCTTATAAAGATGCTCGGCGCGATGCTAACGCGCAGCACCCAACAGTCTGGGATCACCCATTGCTATGAATTCATAAGCTCCTATCCCTCGCCTCCTGAGGTCACGGAATATTTCAAAGCTGCGTTACGTACAGGCACCCATACAGGAAAAGATAAATGTGCCGCATTTGCATATAATTTATCGTCTTGCTTCGTTTTCATCGAGATATCTTTCATTGTTCCTCTGCGACAATCCTGCGAGGTGTTGGCATTCCAGATACACGTTGTACAGTGATCCTTGGAACAGAAATGAAGAAAACGTTCCTATTTATCAACGATGGATTCATCTCTTATCGATGTTTAATCCCTAGTCCCAATTTACAAATCCTTCGGAAATTTCTTAACACTAAAAGCACCAAGGGGGGTCAAATGACCCCTTTCAAAATTTGTATATATATTGTACATTCATTCTTATTTCTTTCGCTCATTTGACTTTCTATAAATTCTCATATTAGCTGATTGTTTGACTTCTCGCTTTCCGTTTTTCTCTTAACTTATTTTTTACTGATTGTGATAAAAATTTTTTGCATACCATGGAGGGTTATTTGATCCCCTATGCTAAGAATAGGTGTGTGTAAAATACCGGTACGTTTAGTGTTAATCAATTCCACTCTTCGTGAAGATGAATTAATTATATAGAGTTGAACCTGTAGAAACAGGATGATATTTTTTATTCTGTCACATAGAAGCATTGTCGACTCCCTAGGATTGACATTCTGTCATCCTCTTGTCATCAAAAAATAGGATTTGATCAAATATTGAGTTGCCCAGAAAAATCATACTGATTTACTACAACAGGTACGCATGTCGTTTGTTTTCTGTCGTTCTGATATATTCAGACCTGTTCTTATTTACTAAACTTACCAAAATCAGTACGAACTTTTCGACTAACCTAACCCAACAATTCTCCAGTCTGACTGAAAAACTAAAAATTAATAATTATCAATATATTAGGGAAAAAATTTGACTTCAATTCTAGTAAGGCTAACCTATTCGGTATTTGAGGTTAATTAACCAGTGCATAGAGGTAATAGAACAAGTAACACAAAATGCTTTCGTTTACTATAAAGTAAACGAAAAATGAAATATTAATTAAATTAATTCTGAAAATAAATTAAAAAATTGAAAAAAAATTAAATAGCAGACCAATTAGCAGATTACTCGAGCAACGAGGCAAACATGTCCATCAGAAGCAGCTAACAGGTTAATAGAAAGCAGACGACTTTCCTCCAGCCCACACCGAAGTGCATAATAACGAAAGCATAACAGAAAAACGACGAATCTCTCAAACTTTCCAGCATTGTTCGAATCCACCGTGAGCAGGTGAGGTTAGGGAACGTTGGGTATACTTTAAAGGGACGTTTTTGTGGCCCTCCGCCACGACTCCACTGGAAACAGGTATCCACCGTCTGTTCCATTGTGCGTGATGCGCTTTAAACGGGCCATTTTACTACGGGAACATTCCTACCGGCTTTGTCATAGCGGTACATCGTAGATAAGATAAAGCCTCTTTTGCCTCTTTTGTGTCAAGTCGAACGCCAATGTTTTCATTCTTTCAAGCCGAGAGATATTTCGCTGTAATAATTGTGTCTTACACGTGGCGAGTCGTCGAGTAAGATCTAAAACTTGAAATTTCCCAATATAAGGAATAAAAGCACCGGTTGCATCGATACGGATCATAGTTTTAAGTATAACTCGCTTTTCCATTCATTTCGATCATCAATCTCGTCTAAAAATAAATAAAACGTGAACAATAATAAAACTCGGCGTTATAGGTTAGGTTTAGGTTAGTTGCGCCAGGGAGAAACGCGCAACGCGCAGTGTTTTCATTCTGTACCTTCGTCGCGATACGAGAATCGAAATGTAATCGAAAGTAATCAACACGAGGTATCACGGTGTAATTATTTATCCTGCACAAACCTGACATCGTAGTTCGATTCTCGTTCGACTTTCCCTCGTGTTTGACTGTAACAATGTTCATCGTTGCTCACTGCGATCCGACACGATTTCCACCGTCACGCGAGTACGTACACGGTCAGAGCCGTCGGTATTAAAAAAGAACGACGTCGAGTTCGTTTCGAGAACGGAACGAACGAGAGAAAGGGGATTTGCGTTTCAGATTTCTGTAAAATTCGTCCCAGATACGAGCCTCCGCACGACTCGCGTTTGCATTCTATCCGAACGTGTGCTCCCCCTGTTTTCCCGCGTCCGTGTCTCCGTACGACGACCAACGATCGCACTTATTCGCTCGTTAGCGCCGATACTAGTTTATCGATCGCGTTCGATTCCCCTCCGGCGTGCCGCTGCAAATCGGTGGCGTGCTCGTCGAATTCCCACGCGTCGCTCTTCAACGCATCCGCACGTAACTAAATACGTAAAATAACGGTCGAAAGTAACGCAATCTCTCGTCGGTCGAGCACACCTCCTTCCCAACAGATGCCCGTGACGTATGCCGCTATCCGGCTGAATCGAGTTTGTCTACGCGATGATAAAGCGCCTCCAGAATCTCGAGCGACGATATCGAGAGCTACTTCTACCATATGCCCTACTTCTATCACATCACAAATGTCTCTCCCTTCCCCCCACTCCGCCGCCTTAACCGATCGAATTCCGTTAAAGCGCTAGAGGGCGATGATGTATATCGCCGAATTAATTCGGCAACTTATCGACGACGTTCCGGCGGCGCGAAACTTTCGCTGGTAAGCTAGGTAAGCGTGGAACGAGAGTTCCGTGTGAGAAAAATATCTCTCGAGAAAATTGCTCGTTAGCGGAGAAACGTGTCGCGCGATTGGTGGCGACGTGGGTTGCTCTCGCGGGATAATAAGTTTGGCAAAGGGGAGTGTTATTTTCCTCGGTGCAAAGGTGGAGTTGCAGTGCCGGATACAGCGGGGAGTGGGAAGCGAGGTTATGTGTATGACGGAGAGTTCAAAGTTCGTAATTTATTATTAAGTAATTGAAAACTGGAAACTGAAAATTGGAGATACGAAAAGGGTAACTAAAAATTAATACTCGGGTACTCGAGTAAATTACCGTTGACAGTTGGTGATTAATAACTGATCAGTTTGTCGTCAATTTGGGATTAGAGGACAGTCCGAGAGTTGCATCTTACCCAACCTTACCCAACGACCACGTCCAATCCCCGAAGGTATCTATACTCGTATAATATATACGTAACTAACCTCACTCTTCGCGACACTGTAATCTGACCAATCAGACCTCGCCGCTCTTCATTATCGACGCTTTCAGATGAAAGTGACTCCTCCTTCGATAACGAACGATCTCAACCAAAAGACCAATGTCCACCACGACATAGAGAATATCCACGTGGGATCGATCCTCGGTGCAGTCAAAAATAACTAGCCGCACGTGGCGTCTGCTATATCAAACTCAGTCTATCTCGCGAAGGAAACGAGTACACCGAAACCGTGTCTCGGACGATAATCATCGTGGAAAAGGAGCTGTTCTGGCCTCCGCAGGGATTCGCGGAAAGCGTTCAGCTCGGCCCCGGCCGGGATCATTTAGAACGGACTGACACTTCGCTGGTTAAAAATCACGGCCGACCTTGACCCATGCGCAATACATCGAAATACCTAGAGGCGAGCGTCGCAAAATTGGGTTGCCTACTCTCAACTCTCGACCTTTTTTCACAAGCCACCTCCTCCCCTCTCCCCCTCTCCAGGGCCCGCCAGCTGCCCCTCTTTCTCTCATTTTCTCGAGGAGGTGCAATGCAGGGGCTCGTAAGGAGAACGGAAAGCAAAGCGGAGCATCGTGTTTATGTAGGTAGGTAGGTTGCACGCCGAGGTCTCCGTGAAAGATCTCTTGGCGAACTCGCTCGACGATGCGCCGATTCACGCGCACTCGCGCTTCCTCGCACGCCACTGGGATCGACCATTAGGCGCCCACCCTGATTTTTATGGTGGCCGGTCCTGAGTACGTCCACGGGATCGGTCTCCCGCTCCTTTTCAGAGGTTAGGACTGCGTTCCGCAAGCATTATTTCTGACCTATTGCAATTAACCATCGCGATGGTTACGTGTTATCTTTCATCTGTGGGACGTTAACCCTCCACGGTCCAAATAGCACTTGACGTATATACCATCTGAGAATATACTTTGAAATACCAGTCGAAGCGTAATTCTATTTCCAAATTCTTCTAACCTGTCACGTATTCGTGTTGCTTTTAGGTTAAGTTGCAACATGGAAAGCTACGTTATACGTTGTGAAAACTTTTGGACCATAACCTAACATAACCTAATCTAAACTGAAACACAGTCTAACTCCGGCAAAAGTAGTAAGTATACTATTGCAACTAACTAGTTGTACTAATTATTAACCTCTTACAGACAGAGATAAAAATTAAAACATTGACAGTATGTACGCACCTCAATTAAAAGTTTAAGAACGTTTGAAGTATGGTAAGTTTGTTGATAAAATACACAAAAATAATAATAACGACACCTGGGAAAAGGAGTAAGTACTACTATTATTAGATAATAGTATGCTAACTATGCTAACAAATTATACTAATCATTAACCTTTCGCAGATGGAGATAAAAATTGAAATATCGATAATATATATTATAACGGCGGAATACATAAAAATAATGGAAAGGAAGAGAAACTGGATGAATGTTTGCAGTGGCAGTAAAAAGAGAGATGCAAAAGTTTCGACGTTTACGCCAATGTAGCGCGAGTTCGAGGACAAAGTGGAGGCAGAAGCGCGTCTGCCGTAACGCGAGTCGTCATCATCCGGACCGTCACCGGTCGATTACGCTGTACGATGACAGCGTGGACGTAACGATCACGTATTCGGTACGCGGCATCAGGAGAGTTCCCACAAGAAAAACGGAGCTTTTGCAACGCGAGCGAAATCGGCCGGTTGGCCAGCCAGCGACCGGCCGTTCTGCAGCTGCAGAAAAGGGTATCGTGTTCTCCTGGAGGTGTCGGCTTTGCCGGGATTTTATCGCGTGGCCCCCTTCGTGGCGTTATACCCTGTGCTCGCTCTCCGCTCTGGTGCACGCGCACGAGCCGCGTTGCTGGCCTCTCTCGCTCTGTCTCTCTCCGTCTGTCTCTCTGTGATCTAGGCTAACCGCGCGCGCTCGTCGTTCCTCGTAAGTAGGAGCCATAACCCCGTCGCTGTAACGTGCCACGGTACCATCGTCATCTCGAGTATCGCTACCGGCGTGCCACCAATACGCTGGCGCGTGACGCGCGCTCGCCGAGGACCACGATTGGTCCACTTCCATTATCGTCTGCTTTTATAGCATACTGCTGTGTAATACGTTCTTTTCGATGCTGTGCATACGCCAGATTGGGCTATAGGTGTACTTGGTCATTCCGAAGATTAGAAGGGGCCACGAGTTGGGTGTTTGGATAGGTAGTCTAGATGCAGGATAGGATGATCACGAAGCCTGTGGCTAGACTCTCAGATTTGCTTAAAGCCTTACTGTCTGTCACTACTTGACAGTATTCGATAATTCGAAAGGGTAGTTGGGTATTTAGATAGGATAGTCATGAAGTATATGCCTAGTCTCTCAGAACCTAATTCCAGGTTCTGAGATTTGCTTCGAGTCTCACTGTCTGTCACTACTCTAGAGTATCCAAAAGAATAGAAACTGGTTATCGATCGTAACAGGAGCAGCGAGTGAGAGATCTTCTCTGATGATACATGAGGAACCTTGGACGCGAAGATTTAATCGGTACGACGAAGAGGAGGGAAGAGTCAGGTACCTGGATTCTGGGATTGGAAATAGACGCTAATTTGTAGAGAACGGAATTTTCTGAAAATAGACCCGGGAACGAGGCTATGACTGTTGAAAGAGGAACAAAGGAAAATCTATTCAGAAGGAGCAGATGCGAGGTAAGCTAAGGTTGATCTCGATTGTCATCTGCTCACGAGCAGGTAACAATCCTTGATCAATGACCGTGTCCAAATCGTTCTAATCATCGGTGTTTATATTTTAGATATACCACGTGCATTTGCATATCCATTTAAACCTCTGACATAGTCCAGTTACGTGGACTCCTAACCAACTGGACTCAAGAAAGGAGCAAGCTGTACTTGCAGCCATCTCGATCTGAGAAACATCTCGAACGCTGGTCTCTCCGTCCCATTAATTTCCAACACTCGTTGCTGCCCCAGACACTCGAGTATTCGCCTCGACGAACGATGCAGCCTGTAGAATTAGATCTTCGATCCTTCCCGGACAAACGACGCGATCGTGTCGCAAATCCGACCCGTGTGGAGGAATACAGGAGACCTTATGAGGGATTGGGCGATCGGTCGCAACATTGTTTCGGTTTCGGGCAGAAAACTGGCGAGAAAGTGCAGAAGGAATCGAGGCCAGCTCGGCGCTAAGTGTGCAACGAATAACTCGCAACGTTACGTGTCCCGTGGAAATTGCAACGCTTTTCACTTTGCTTTCCTGACAGACGGGGAACCCAGACCGTTCGGGATATCCAGCAACACCGACGTGCAAGATCTCGGAACGCCGATCTCGCGAGCGCGCGAGAGCGATCGGCACTTTTCGCGGGTTGAGAAACGTCGTGAACCCTGCGAAATGTTTAGCAATAGCTCGACCAAGTGGAGCACGGATAAGTAAAACGAATTCGAAGCCATTCGCTAACGCGACGCGACTTCCAACGCGTTTCTTTGCTCCCGTTCGCAGGGAAAAGAAGCCTGAGAGCCGTGGCGTTTGAAGATAACCGATGGTGCTACTCTATTTCGAATTTCTACCACACGGAGACGTGGAATTGAATTTTTGAGCTTGTTCCTGGGGAAATCGGACGGAGAGATGGAGATCCGAGGTGGTGTGTTTTAGCTTCAACCCCCTGGGTGGTTAGCTAGCTCGGGTTAGGTCGAGATCCCGAGATGGTGTCGGGAGAAAAAGGGATTGGAATTTTCAATTGGATCGCGCGTTCCTTGGCTGGAGATACGCTAATGGTAAATTCTGCTTTGTTGAGTCATATTCAATCGTTCGTTCCATTAGTCTTGTAATCAATTAGCTGCTTTTTATCGGAGCATTGCTCGTGCTATGGTAATGCAAAGAATGATCAGTCAGTCGGTACATAATTTTCAATAAAACTCGAGATAATTAATCTTGCGAAACGTCGATTTCTTACAACTGCAGATACTCATCTCGATTCATCTTCGATTATCTTATTCGTTCGTATCCTAAGATATATCAAAGGAATCAGATTATTATCGGAGATTTTAATCAGATTATTATACTTTATCTACCAAAGCGTGTAAAATAATTGGAGCTAAAAATAATTTGAAAAATATAATTTAAAATAAAAATAAAAATATAATTACAATTTTAAATATAATACAGTAAAATCCTAACATGGCGAGGAAAGATTAGCATCAACGGTAATTGAAATGACTGAACATTTCAGCAGAAGTATACACCCAACATGGAAAGTCGAGTAACGATAAAAAAATATTTTCCAGGAAAGCTAAATACTAATGCAACGTGTAAGAGGGGCAAGGAAAGATGGTATCCGGGGTTCCAGTACCGAGAACAGTGCCGATCAGCGGATGATTTCGCCAGCGTCTCGCCCGATGCAATCGCGAGATCGACGAGCCGTAAAATCAAATTAATCGTACGATCACGCGTGCTCGCCGCTGTACACGTACACGCGTGTACAGGGGCCGCGTGGGTGAGATCCATGCTCGTGTGCGTGCGCGTGTGGGTGTGGTCCGTTGTGTTACGTGACCTCGTGGTTGTCGTATGGATGAATAGGCTCGTCAATGGCTCGTTTCATTGAATTAAATAGGCCATTCGTGCACGAGCATAATTACTAAACAGCCAGAAACAGCCGAAGAAGAGGAATATACGTGATCGTTCCGACCTGTCGTATCGATCGTCTTTCTCGCGATAAAAATCGATCCTCGCTTGATCGACAGACATCAAGGAAAGGAGAAATAAATACAAAAGACGACCATTAAATTCGGTATCTCCAAAATCTGACAAAAAATCGGCAACAAATCCGTAAAAGAAATCGGTAAGAAATCGGTATCAAAAACCGACAAGAAATCGGCAGCAAGATCTACAGGCGATCGTTAAAAATACAGCACAAAATGATAATAAATCGGCAAAGAAAATCGGTAAGAAAATCGGTATGGAAAAAATCGGTAAGAAAATCGGTATGGAAAAATCGGCAAGAAATCGGCAACTAAACCCACTCGAGGACGGTAAAAAGCGAGCGGAGGTTCGCAAGAAATTGGCAAAAAGATCGGTAAGAAATCGGCGGTTTAGAGACCGGTCGTAACGAGGGCTGCGAGAATGAGAAAAGGAAAAGAAAAAAAAACCGCTGATTACACGTTTCGACATCGATCGTTGCGCAAAGCGAGACGTCGCTTGGCAAACCGGCACGATCGTGGAACCGCATTGTTGCGCGAGGCTGTTCTACATTTTTGGAGAACAAATTGGGTTGTCAGCCGGTACTCGTCACGCATTCGATCGAGGATCATTTGCTATGGTTCTTAACCCCTTACAAGACCCGCCTCTCAGCGTCGCTCACAACGCCTGTCCACGAATGACTGACATTGGCCCATTTCGGCGATGAAAAGGTCCGAGAGCGAAACTCCTCGGGGCCACGAGATTTAAGACTGTCTTCGGCGTAGAATTATTTTCTTGGAAGCTTAGACGACTTTCCATACAAGACACGTGTCTCACTGACCAAGCACAATGTCACTTGCTTCACGCGCGCAGCAAACAGTTAAAGGACCGAGTGTTCAACGTGAACAACGATACACGTGACATGGAACGTGTTGAAACATTGGGATTCGAGTTAGCCGTCTTATCGGCACCTGGCGGATTCGGTAGACCAGCTTGGGGCACAGGCCTGGACACCTAGGGAAATTAGAACCCTGCTTTTACGCTGGATGCTCGTGACATACGATCACTCCTCGCGTTTAATTTCACGTAGGTTAATCGCGTGAAATGTTTCCTTCTCTTTTCTACTTTGCAAATAGCTGTACCTGAGTGTTATATTCCGATTACAACGATTTATTCCGAGAATTTGATTCATCTCGAGAGGCTAACAGCTTAATTGAAATGTACAGTGGAATATGGCAAAAATAACGTATTTCAAAGGAATCTTTTTATCATTTAGATATAAAAGGTCATTTTTATTGAATGACTAGTATTATCTGTATAAAAAAAATTCAGAGATAGAATTCGTTGCAAATTATGTAAGCACATAAAACGAGGGAAAGTTAGCTACTATAAAATCCACTATAGTGCTCATAATTGAAATTTACCGAATTATGTACCTCTGATAGACAAAGACTGAACTAACTAACTGGATGAATTAATAAATTGTTAAATGATTTATAATTTATCCTAATAAAAATAGCTTCCCATAACGCATGCGAAGGTATCAACGAAGAATTACGCTATACCTCGTTTACGTTACTCTAAAGAATTCCAATAAATTCTGCTGAATGTCCACAAATATACCTGCAACAAACGCAACTGATAAACACAAAGTAATTATCTTTCTCTGGCCTTAGCAAATTCGTCCCTGGTCGGGTTAAACGAATTTCCTGTAACCTCCGCACGCACTTCCGGTTCGTTACATCACGTTTAGCCGTACGGGGGAATCGAACGACGAAGGTATAACGTACGGAAATCCGCGAGAAACGCAGAACAAACGTTGAAGCGAGCGAATTGCTGTGGCAAAAGTGCGAACAGCAAATATTTAACGCCACTCCAGGCATTCGGGCGGTTAATCTCTGGTCCAACGTGCCGGAAATATGCCAGGGAAAACGCGAGGAAACTCGTCGCCATGTTGAAAGGGCCCAGCAGGTGCCTGGGGACCTGGGCCCAAGTCGTCAAACGTCGAGCACTTGTGAACGGGGGTGTACACGTGCTCCAAATCGCAAGTAGAATGTGCTCGCGACGTGGTCTCGCGATAAGTGGACCGAGACCGAGCCCAGTCTCGTCACAACGAGCCTTTTGTGCTGCCCTAGCGATCTGACGGATAACGACCAGCCGCGTTTTTAGACGTCAATCATTAGCAACAATCAGTAAGGCCCGTTAAACGTTTGCTTATAATTCGATAAGTCTCACGCGGCATGTTTCCCGTGCAAAAATCTGCAATTGTCTCTTTTCATTTTGTAGGGGGTCCTCTCCCACGGTTGCATGATGTCGTCGACTGGTCGCAGGTATCCTCCATGTGCTGGTGGTGGTGCTATAGAAGGAACGAAAGGAAAGGAAAGGGATACACGTTTCGTCCTGGGCCTGCTAGTGGACTCATCAGTAAGGCTACCTAGCAGACCAATTCCAATTTAAGTGGGTAAGGTGCAGGGGATGGACTAGATAAATAAATAAATAGATAAATAAATAGATAAATATATAAACAGATAGGAGGAGAGGGGATGAGGGAGATAGAATATATAGGGTTGGGAAGGTAATATGTATAAGGATATCTAGCAGGCCCTGCCTTAGACAGGGATACTATTGAAAGATCTGGAAGTTATATATATAGGAAGCGGAGGTTTTCCGAGGACTTGCGAGAAAGTCCTCGAACCTCCTTGAAGTCGGGATCCATCTAGCGGCGAGGGTGAGAATGATGGTGGCTACAGGTATGACAAATTCATGACGTAGATAAACTTACTGTAGCACAAGGCGAGGCTTTTCTGTTAGTAATGCAATCTATTAGTTGAATAATATAGTTATATAATATATTTACTATATTATAGTTGTATAATATATTACAAATTAGGTGCGTAAGTCTTCAATATTTCGTTATACATGAATAATCATACAAAAAATTGCTACAGTTTCATTTTCCAACGTCTAGCAGCCGGCTGGTGCCAATCTAGCCACGTCGTAAATTCGGACGTTTAGTGTCTAAGTTGATACAGCCGCGTTTATAGGCTTGTGCGTTTTATAGGAGCACTTGGACACTTGGGAAACCATCTACGAATCGATACTTGAAAGATTTGCAAAAATTGGGGAAGAAAAGATGGCAATTTAGCAGCTTTCATAGCCTAACTTGAAGACTGCAGAGTTGCGAAGAGTTTGCTGGGCCCTCGTATCTTTGGGTAGCAAGAAAATGGATACTAAAGCACTTGGGTACTTGGACACTTGGACAGACTGTTTGTGAGTGGATATTTGAAATTTTTGGAAGAACAAGGTGATAATTTACGAGTTTCATAGCCTAGTTTGAAGATTGCAGAGCTATGAGAAGTTTGCTCGGTTCTCATATCTTTGGGTAGCAAAAAGATGGACGTTAAAGTAGTTGGACACTTGGACAGACTGTCTGTGAATCGACATTTGAAATTTTTAAAGGAGAAAAATGGTACTTTACGAATTTTCATAGTCTAACCTTCGAACTGAGGAGTTACGAGGAATTTATTTGGTCTTTACCTGTGGACAGTAACAAGAGGGAAGCTGAATAGGGAGTAGATGGCTTGACAGCTATTGGACCTCAGCTCCTGACCGATTTTTCGACCCAGTTCTATTAAGAGGATAATCCCAAACAACTATACCTGGACCACTGTCAAGGAAACTGTCAGAAGTTATTAGGCTGATCTATATCACATACTCTATAGCAGTGTCTAACACAACTGTCATCTTTGCTCACGGAAACTCTCGAATACCAAATATTCTTTATAAATTTCCAAAAACACCTTTGTGAAGGGATATTCCTCACTGTGCATCACGTTATTTCGTTCAAAAAGGGTTCGAAGTGCAATCAAAATACTAAATATTCTTTATTAATATCCAAAAACACCTTTGTCAAGGAATATTCCTCACTGTGCATCACGATATTTCATTCTAAAAAGGTCAGAAATGCAATCGAAATACTAAATATTCTTTATTAGTATCCAAAACACCTTTGTCAAGAGATATTTTTCACTGTGCATTTCGATATTTCGTTCAAAAAGGGTTCGAGGTGCAACTAGAACGCTTGCTCCTACCGAGATTGGAGGTTTAAGTTAACCAAGTTATTCTCATCAAGGCGTCGCGTGTCTTCTCGCGTCTCTAAGAACAAAACGCTCGACGGGAGACATTTTTATGGCCAGTGACGGCATTCGAGCGACGATTACCCGGTTAGGGTTACGTTAACGAGCACGTCGTTTCGTAACGCGGCGCTGCGAGCTAGGCCAGGCGAGAGACGTCTCCGGGAAAGCCGCTGGCATTTAGGTCCGCGGCTTACATATTTGTAAATATATCTCCAGGGTCGAGCTAAAAAATTCATTCCCGCCTAGGTTCGCCGAGTTTAAATTCGGCCCGACCTTAAGGTGAGGTCCCGGCTTGGTCTGGCAAACCGGTCACGCCTCGGCACCACTCTCTCTCTCTCTCTCTCTTTCTCTCGCGTTTCGTTAACCTTTCGATCGCGGGAGGGATGCGAATGCGGAAAGGTTACCCCGTTCGATGCAACCGCTGGATTGCGTGTACAAGTCTGCCTCTGATTTCTATACCGACTCTCGTCTCTGACATCCGCCTGCAATCTGCACGATTCTGAGGTATGCACGAGTGGAAAATTAAAGAAATTGGGAGTACGGATAATGTTGGGGTATGTAGGAACGTGAGAATTTTGAATGTAAGTTCGGAAATTAGAATATTTGAATAGATGAAAGTTCAGAAGTGCACAGTTTGTCTTTGATTTTTATGCCAAATCTAGTCTCTGTCATCTTCTTTGCCTCCAATCTACACGATTCCAGGCTATGCACGAGTGGAAAATTAAAGAAATTGGGAGTATGGGTGTTAGGATATGTAGGAATTAGGAAATTTGGAAATTTGAATATTGAAATAGTCGAAAGTTCAAAAGTTTACGCTCTGTCTTTGATTTCTATGCCAACTCTAGTCTCTGTCAACTTCCCTGCCTACAGTCTGCACGATTCCAAGGTATATATGACTGTAAAATTAAAGAAATTAGGAGTATGGGTATTAGGATATGCAGAAACGTCTTCGAAAAATTTCGTAGTTGAAAAATTCAGAAATCTTGTAATTCTCAACATCTCTCTTACACTACCACTTGAACACTAGAACCACCGACCTATAAGTACCAGCTACATATATTATACACAAACGAAAATAACTGCATCAAACAATTATCTCTCGACCAACATGAAAGCAAGCACAAATTTGATCAAAAACGGTCTATAGGTTCACAGAAATTGTAAAAATGAAAAATCCAAAACCAGTCGTTTCAAAGTCTTTAATAGTTCTAGCGTTAAAGAATAAAGAAAGTACCAAAGTATCATTACAATTAATTTATACGAAGTTAAACTACGTTCGTGCACACCTGAGCTCTCACCAACTACGTTGGTGTACATTTTCGTCTTACTTTTACTTTTACCCCTCACTCTTACTTCACTCTTACTCCTGCCCATAAAACCAGAGACCTAACCCGGAATCTTTCGCAGCACCCTATATATAAATCACTAGCAATCACCTAAAAACCGCTTCATCGATCCATTTACTCGTACCCATTTGCACACGTATAGGCACAAAAATGAGGAAATAATAACAATGACAATAAACGAAAGGAGAGTCGAGAAAGCGAGTTTGATAAATGCAGCACTACCGGTTCTCCATTCGCGTTAACAATTTTTCAACAGAACCGCTTATCTCGTGGATAAGCCACGGGCGGTAACTCACGCGCGCCATCTACGCCGAGCGTAGGTCGCGGAGATAGACTCGTGGGTGTGCTCTCGCGGACGCGTGATTGATCGTTTCCAATATCGGACCGTTACGCAAGAAATATCTATTGTAAACACCAGCGACCGCCTTTTCGTTCCTTCGTTGAAGGTGGTCTGTGAAAACGCGGCTGATAGATTAAATCGAATCGCGAACGAAGGACGCCATCGGCTGCTACGGTTTCAGCCAAGTGCCAATGCCACTGGGCTGGACACGGCTGTATAACCGAGGAGCATCGAGCGAAGAGTTTCGAGAGAGCGAAAGGACCCGAAGCTGTCGGTAGAAATGGTGAAATCTGAATGTACTTACGCGAAGGTGACCTAAAAGTGAAACCATTTGCTCGTCGTACCGAGTAAAACAGCCGATCGCGGCTCTCGAAAATTCAATTTCCCTTCGAAACGTCGCCTCGAGAATAGTTCTCTGGGTTCCAGACTTCTCTCCTCTGCGAATCCACTCCGAGAAACATACGTTGCAAACGGTGGCTTAAGACTGTGCTCGCTTTTTGGCTCTTCTAGGCATTCTCTTCTTGGCATTTTCTAGGGCTCCGAGGATTCGAGGTTTCGCGAATTATTTGGATTTATTGAAACGATTTAGCGACGTATCGAGGACATTTGTCTGGGTTCCAGGTTTCTCAGAGTGTGGGTCGAGTGGTAGATGCGTTGTAAATGGTACCTCGGACTGTTTGATAGACATGATTTATTCTGGGCACGTAAACGACACGTACAGACTCGTTTGAGATGAGATTGCATGCTCCATCAGGTCTCAATAGCGAGAGAAAAATTGTGGCAACTCTAGAGCCTATATGGAAGTTAGCCTATGACATGTCCTCTGAGTCTAGCTAGAGTTAGGTGTCGTTCGATGAAGATTGGGATCTAATTATCGGTTAGGCGGTTCGATCAGAAGGTACCTGGTTGTATAAGAGCGTTGGGGGATTGTAGAGCCAGCAAGTGGCAAGTAGTATCATCATACCATGTTTGGACGATAGGCCAGGATCAAATTTGGGTCAAAATAACTCGGTGGACCGTGGAGTCTGACGGATGGCACCTTCGAGACTAGAAATACAGGATTAAACCCAAACTCTCGATACTAGGGCTCAGATCTTCAGCTGCAGCTACCGAATATCGACCAGAAACCGGATGTGCGAACCGCAAAACGGTTTACCGTGATTCTCAGAACAATTTGTCGATCCGACAGACATGATTGATCGATATGAAATTTCAGACCGATTATTACACCGGGAAAGTGAGCTAAACAAAACACCAATTACTCCGAACACGCGATGATTGAAGCTGATTAATTGAGATATAATTGATCAGGAACCCAGAGGATCCTCATCGTGCAACATCTTTGCCTTAATCTTTGTTTATTCGAGATCAAAGTCGTGACAGAGGTGGAGATAAGAGTCACGAAAATCGAGATAAAACTCGCGCCAAAAATCGAGATAAAAGTTCAGATAAAAATAGCGACGAATCGTGTTACTTTGTTTTCATTCGGAATAGTAGAAGTAATACTGCAATTAGCGAGAAAGGACAGCAGAGGAATTGAGGTCAGTAGAAAATTACGAAAATTTCATCTGTGTTCTGAAAATCGGATTGCACGTCAAAGTTTCGTGCACCGTAACACGGCAATGCGCGATCGGGCAAACATTCTAATTTCGCCTAGTTCTCTCAGCCGGTTAGCTGCACTCGCCTACTTGCATTAGAGAACGGCAAATGCGACTAACCTGAACCGTGTCGGCAATATAGGATTACACCAGGCTCGCGTTGGCTTTCTAAGCACTCTCGTTCGACCGGCTGTATTCGAACGTCGTGTATCGATGTTTGTCGTGGTTTGACGTTGTATTTCAACGTTCCTTACTGATTATGGTCGTATATCGTTGTCCATGCTCGAACATCGTTAGCTCTCGCTAATCGGGATCCTTCTGCATCCCTGTTTGATGTTGTTTGATGTCGCGTTTCACTGTTTGTTATTCATCACAGTTGTATATCGTCGTCTATACTCGATCACCATTAGCTCTCGTCGATTAATATTATTTTGCTTCATTATTTGACTTTGTTTGACGTTGTTAGCGACTGTTTGATGTCGTTTGACGTTGCATTTCTGCATTGTTCGTTATTGATTATGGTATTACACAGTATTTCGTTGTCCGTGTTTGAACTTCATTAGCTCTCGTTGATTAGTATTATTATGCTTCACTGTTTGACTTTGTTTGACGTTGTTAGCGACTGTTTGATATCGTTTGACGTTGGACTTCTGCATTGTTCGTTATTGATTATGGCATCACACAGTATTTCGTTGTCCATGCTCGAACGTCATTAGCTCTCGTTGATTAGTATTATTCTGCTTCATTGTTTGACTTTGTTTGACGTTATTAGCGACTGTTTGATGTCGTTTGACGTTGGACTTCTGCATTGTTCGTTATTGATTATGGTATCACACAGTATTTCGTTGTCCATGCTCGAACGTCATTAGCTCTCGTTGATTAATATTATTCTGCTTCTTTGTTTGACTTCGTTTAACACTGTTTGATGTCGTTTGACGTTGCATTTCTGCATTGTTCGTTATTAATTATAATAGGAAACGGTTATATCGTTGTCCATGCTCGAATATCATTAGCTCTCGTTGATTAATATTATTCTGCATCTTTGTTTAACATTGTTTAACACTGTTTGATGTCGTTTGACGTTGTATTTCTGCATTGTTCGTTATTAATTATAATAGGAAACGGTTATATCGTTGTCCATGCTCGAATATCATTAGCTCTCGTTGATTAATATTATTCTGCATCTTTGTTTAACATCGTTTAACACTGTATGATGTCGTTTGACGTTGTATTTCTGCATTCTTCGTTACCGATTATAGTAGCATACGGTATATCGTTGACTATACTCGAATGTCATTAGCTCTCGTTGATTAGTGTCATTCTATAGCCTTATTTGATGTTGTTTGAAGTTGTTTGACGTCATATTTCCTTGTTGTTATCTATTATAATCCATTAGTTCTAGTTTATTAGCTTCACCATTAGTTCTAGTTTATTAGCGTCATTCTGTATCCTTATTTGACGCTGTTTGCAATTGTTTGGCGTGGTTTGACGTTGACTTTTGTTACTTATGATAATCCACACTTGTTTATCGTTACGTAAGTCAAATTGTCGTTGTTATTTATTATTATTCACGATAGTTCGGAGTCGACTATCAGACTCAAGGTTGTCTATCGTTGCCTATGGTTGGTCTACCACCGTTTATCGTCGTCTGCCGTTGTCTATCGTCGTTTGTCATTGTCTGTCGTTCCCTATTATCGTTACCTATTGCTATCTTTTGTTGTTTATCACTGTCTATCGCAATCTATTAGCGTTTCACGATGTCCACCGTCGTTTGTCGATGTCCACCTCTGCCAGTTGGCGCCCACTGACATCCATCGTTGTCGTTTCGCGACGAAATCGTCGAATAATTGCACGATTAAACTCGTAGCCGCATTCGAATAAAAAATCGACACGAGGTCAAGGCTAATAAGATCGATCGGGACGATAGGCAAATTTTGGTGTCACCCCGTTATGCAAATCTGACGAGACACGTCGGGAAAAAATCTCAAGAAATAAAAGATTATATTTATACATTTAAATATACAATATTTAACCAATCGATCGAACATTTGGTCGAAAATTCAGTATATTTAAAGGCATTGGCAGGATCGAAATATGGAAGTAAACATTTTTCCAAATACCTTCGTAATTTATTAATAAATTTATGCATTTTCGATCGTGCCAATGCGAGGTTATATAAGGATTACGAAATTTTTCCTTTAATAAAATGAATAAATTCACGGTAAAACACGTGTTTCACAATCGTTCCACTTCTAGACCGAATTTCACTTCTTTTCACTGACGAACCCACCGACCCCTGATGCTGATTGTTTCATTGACTTTTAAACACCTCCAACTCCGGCGTTTTGCGAAATTCCAAGGCGGAACCGTGTTCTCCAGGTTGGGAAACCTCGATTAGAATCGGAATTTTTCTCGTTCGTTTGTTACCGAATATTCGCCGGCAATTATTCGACGTTCCATCAATACACAGAGGATACCAGATCGTTACATAAATAACGCTCAACAACGCCACGTAACTCGAAAGTTGCCATATGCTCGTGCATTTTAAAGCCCACTTTATTCGCTCATCACTCCGCCATTATATTTTATTACTATACCGGCCACTATCTCCTCGCCATCTATTTCTATCTGAACAGGTCGCAATAGTAGTCAGCACAGTCTGCTGGACAAGAGACCAAAACAAAAGGACCGTCTACGAAACTCTCTTTCCAGAGAAAATGAAATCTCTCTTTCAAAAAATCAACGTCGCATTTGGACACCGAAGAGGGTACAAAAATAATTGACTCTCATAAATAAATTTATAAAGAACCCAGCCGAACGAACTCGCGCAGAAAACAGCAGTTTCATCCATCACGTGCACAATGTACCCGCAGATCCGTACCGCTGTTCAACGATGGAGCGAAGCTGACAGGACCTAGCTACCTCGGGAATCGAAAGCCCGAGAAACCAGATGTTATTCCAACGACCCATCGAGTCTCTTCATCCCGATCGATCCTATCGAAAAATGCTGCAGCTAACAAACCACGACGCTAATAAGGATAAAATGTGTAACAGGGCGCTAGCTCGCGCGCCAACGGGTCGTCGAGCGTGGAAATTCGAACGAGGGTAATGGAAAATCGTGATAATGAGCACGACGAAGGAGGATGAGAGAGGAGAGGAATGCGAGGAGCAAGACATTAGAGAGATAGAACGGACAGAGAGAGGCGAAGAAAAAGGGAGACACGGAGAAACACAGAAAGAGAAAGAACGGACAAGCAAGAAAGATGGAGAGAGAAGGGAGAGAGAGAGAGAGAGAGAGAGAATCTTCTCAAGTGATGCGACCCTGTTTCTAAACGGCGCACTCTGTATTTGCATAGCTCACAAATACCATCGAGCCAGCCGCTTCAAGATCGCTCGTAAATCACTAGCGCCACGGGGATGCTCCGTTTTCATTATCGAAACGCCGGGAAATTAAAGAACTAGGCAACGTATCGCTTACCAACGTGTTGATAAGACAACCGTTTGTGGGACAAGCCAGACACGAAACGGAGAACTAACGTTTCTTAGCACACTGCTCCTAATTCTCTTCCTTGGATCTCTTTTTCGAATGAGCAGGCTCTGGCTTCTTGGTTTCATTCGAAACGTTCGAGAACTCGATAACGGAGGGGGATTCCTTGAATAGTTTCGGATTATTTCTGACAATAGGGGAGGCGTAGGGTGAGACAGAAATTAGGTTCGTGAAACACTATGATAAATAGTGCTGTCAAGCTGGTTATGATCGGACCAAACGTAAACAGATCGTGCGAGAAACGTGACACGGCAATTGGGTCAAACATGGACATCACGTCTCTCAGACGAGATACGGCGATCGGGTCAAACTCGAACACCACGTCTGTGAGACGTAGTACATTGTTTAGGCTAAGCAACATAATTATACACTGTTAACGTATAAAAATGAAACTATGAGACATATATCGGGTGTCCCGGAAGTCACGCAAGCAGTAATTTTGATAGAAAACACAAGATTTTAATTAAAAATTGTAAATGTTGCTCAACAATAAAGACGCATTGTTCCATTATATAACGCTCAATTTTTAATAACCCTGAATTGTCAGCTGTCATGCTCTCTTTTGTTTTTCGTTGGCAACATTTTACCATACAAATAGTGCAAAATTCAAATCTTGCGTGAATTTTGGGACACCTTTTATTTATATAAAATTTATAATTTAATTTAAATTTAATGGTAATTTTTTTGGCGAAATTCGGAAGACGGCAAAATGACAAGCCTCAAACCTAATAAACCTAATGTTAACATAATTTAAAATGTAATTACAAATATGACATTTTCGAATATAAAAATAAAAGTTAAATAAAACCTTAATAATGTTGTAATCCTGTGCATGACAAATATGCTCGCCATTACCCCAAAAGTGGTAATCCTCTTGCAACGAATATACTCGTCAAACACGGTTAAAAAGTGGAATAAAATATTACCCGGAAATTTATCCGAATGTCCATGTATTAATATCTGCCTAACGTCCCTCAGCTATGCGACAGCGAAATATTTTACCAGCCGCATCATCAATCTCGTATCAGCATCGTCGTTAACCCCCCGCGCCCCGCGATTCACGAGAAACCGTTGCCAAAAACCATTCTACCGAACCATAAAATCGCGTTGCTTACACTTCTTGCTCCAATTCCAACGACTACTTAATCCCCCCGAAAGAAGCGACCTCGGCTCGATGAAGCGTGCACGTAATTCCACGCGACGGACGAGAAGAGCGCCACCCTGTTTCCGTGTCAGTCGCGAAGACTCATCCGCGAATACCATCACCGATCACACGCCCAACTCTACTTTTCGCAGGAGAGCCGAATACCAGAACGCTGGCCGGAACGTTTCGCTGGAACCGAGCGGACCTCCTCTTACCCAGAATTCAGAGACAGGCTTCCGTGTCACGGTGGCACGCGAGGATTCAATTACCCATCGAGATTCCCTTCATCTCGCGTGACGGGAGAATACGCGACCGCCTGTGGCTCCATCCAGCGGTCGCCGGCGGAGTGATCGCGCGGTAGAAAAGGAGGGGAGAAGAAGCCGCCGACGGAGCGAGAGAGAGGACGTAGGAAAAAGACGAGGCGATCGCTTCGCGTCGTAAAGGCGCAGGAAACGCGTCGTTAGGGACAGGCCCGAGCGCCACTTCCGGGGCCGCGAAACGGGGAAAGTGAAGATCCACGTGGGCGCGGACGTGGCGGAAGTGGAGGGAAGAAAAGAACAGCGGGGATCAGTGGAGACGGAGTTCCGTGGACGCTACCGAGACGACAGGCCATCGAGTGCGGCCTATTTGATCGGGAGGTGGCAAACGAGCGATCGCGAAGTGGGAGTGGGGGTCGGTGGAGCGCGGAGTGGGGAGGGAAGAAGGTAAGAGAGGGCAGGTAGGCGCGTGCCACTTAGCCCACCAAGAAACGCGGTCATAGCCTCGGCACGTCTGACTCGTCGGCCCGATCGGCCCGCTCAGATCCGAGCACCGTTCCACGCGGACCTTTCGGTGCTCTCGCAAGTCCTTTTTCTCTCACCCACGCGGATTCGTGACAACCGATAGGATACTCGGGAGAAAAGGAGAGAAACCAAGATCGAACGATGAATGCGAAGCTGCTTGAGACAGCAGGTTTCGAAGGATTCTCAATAGGGGTCTGAGAGGTTGCGATTGGGATCGATGAGGAAGCTTTTGTGCACAGTTTGCAATCTGTTCGTCGTATTTTCATACGTGTTCTGAGTATTACAGTCTGGTCTACTTATGCGACTATTGAAAATCACTGCGGAATCCCAGTATTGGCTATTTCTAGATGAGACATGTCTCAGGGCAAACGATGGGTTTCATCATAGGGATCATATCTAACTCAGACAAGTCTTAAACCTAGAAAAGACCTAAGACCTGACGCTTTCTTCTTTTTCTGAGGATTTATCATTAGAATTCTACCAAATGTAGAAACACTTCCAAGTTTCAATTTGAGAACACAGATCTCGCTGATCCAGGTTAGACACGATCACCAAACTAGATAAGGAACCCGAGAAACTAGCCTACGCTAGTTAGGTACTAGCTACGGAGGATCAACCACTGACAACTAGGTGAACACTATCTACCAAAAACGATAGCAGTCTACGAAACGTGATGAGTGGCCATTAGTCCATTAGTTAGATATCCACGTGACATAATCGATAACAAAAACCGGGTTACCTTGACAATCACAAAAATCACAAGACTGATTTAAACTCTCATAAACGACCAAGACGGTTCTCTTCCTAGAACCCCAATGACTTCCATTCTAGAGCATGATCGATCAAATACTCCATCCTATCTTCACACTCGACTCGACTCGGCTATCCTTCAGTCAGCTTATCTAAGTACTTACCTCTAACTGCACAATGCTTATTAACTCGGATACACGCTATCCCTACCAGACATGTCCCGCGGCCCACCCTTGAATATCGATAATTGATAAATCGATAAGTGAATCATAGCAGCGAACGAACGATCGGGGACTTTGTCGCCTGCTCCACCACTTGGTACCTCATGCACAGTGGGCACGTTGGCCCAATGCAACGGGTAATCGAAATAAAAGCAACGATAACACCGCGGTATCGCGTTTCCCATCCCATATTTTGACATGGTAATGATTAAGGAGGGATATCCCGATAGAAATCGCGGTGAAACGAGACAGCAAAGAGGAACGCACGCGAGAGGTCCACTCTCTCCTTTGCTACCTTTTCTTCCTATTGTTACGCGCTATCTCCGTCGTCGTTATCTCGGATTAACAGATCGAAGCAAAGGATAGGCCTCCTCTGCTGCTCCTTTTTCCTTTCTTCCGCAGCACGGCCGATCGTATCTGAATTCTCTTTTGACCCGCAGCACACGAGAGAAACGGGTCCGACCAGAATTTACCGACGCGACGTGTTAACACGCGCCTTTCAGCCTGTGGAACGGGATTACCCCGTGGCTGGATACATTATACAGGAATCACGACTTCTGTGACTCCGACTCGATTGCCTTCCTGGCCCACGGCGACATTTTCGTTGAGGAAGACCCCAGTCAGGACCCTTTTACACGTGTCCGAGAGAGCAAATCTGTCAGAGTAAATTTGTAATTCGCGAAATTGTGGTGCAAACGATATAGACATGAATCTGCGCGAAAAACTGAGTCGAAAATGTGGAACAAAATTTTCCCGTACGGGGCTCCGTTTTCGAGAAAATCGGATTTGAAAATTTGTCGGGTGGGCACGCATTTATTTTAACTTTAATTTAAATCGATATATCACGACATATCGCGATTTTGGTCACTTTCGACACAGGTAACACATAACCTCAACCCGACTCGGTCGCTCCAACAAAGCAGATCGTTGTTATATCCAAACGTGTTGTACCTAAACGCGCGGTGCCCACACATATTTTTCAACTCCATTTTCTCCGAAACGGAGCTCCGTATGAAAAAACTTTGTTCTACATTTTCGACTTATTTTTATCCATAATATCATTTTCCTAACGGATCGTGTCATAATTCCGAGAGGCACACCGCAAATCCGACCATAATTGCGTCGACGATAACCGAAACGAAAACGAAAGAAAGGAAACCGTTGACAGGTTGGCGCAACCTTCGCGCGAGCATAAATTTCGAAATTTCCGCGGTCGAAAAAGGGACGAAAAACGCGACGGGGCAGCGATGGACGCGCAGCTGGCGCGAAACAGCGAACACCGGCGAAGTGGCCCAGGGGCGTAACCAGCGGTGGGTCGTGGCCGAGAGAGAGAAGATGCCTATCGCGGAGAAGGTTCCAGTGGACGAGAGAAGGTCGCCGATTTCACGAGCTCCCGCTCTTTTACGGGCCGACGACGACGATGGGTTGCCCCCGAAACCCTCATACCTCGATGCGCCGGTAGAGAGATATCTCCTTTTCCGCGGTTTTCTCTAATTGAACTAGTTCTCCGAACCGTCGTCGACGTTTCGAGGACCTTGCCCTCGCGACTGAACGCGATGGCCGCCGATTCGAATCGTTACGACACGCGGGCCAAGCGATAAGGCGCGATCGTAAAATCGGTCGGCAGCCGGGCGTGATCGCCAGGACGAAGGATTCCACGCGTGATTCTGGTTAAGGATACGAGAGCTTGGTCAGTGCGAGGAAATTTTTAATACAGAGTCAATGTACTTTATACGGTACAGTAGACTGCCTCTTATCCGGTCCCGCTTTAATCGCTTCAACCAGCCATGTTTTCGTTGCGAGGCACTGGAGGATGAAGAAGGGAAACTTCGTAGAGGAAGTTTCAATCAGGACATCCTATGGATTTAATTTTCAAACCGAGCCAGGGTTTCCATTCCATAGGTCCGGAGACAGATGTTCTTGATCTGGTTTTATCGCTGTGTAAGGTCCCGTTTGAAGGCTGCCAGTTTGTTTAGATAGAACGTGGAAACAGATTTTGGGCTGGGGAGGCATCAGCAGATGGGTCTGAGGTTGGAATCGTCAAATTTGCAGCTTCTCGACTTAAATGAACCATTATCAGCGTTGCTACATGAAACCTGAAACCTGTATAACCCTAAAACCCCAGGTGTTTCCAAGAATCTTTGAATATAAACTGCATGAACCTCGAAGATTTGCCAAAATAGGTCTAACTCACTTAAACCACTAGAGCTCCCAACTTATGGATGCAAATATTAGAAATTGCAATGGATTATTATTATACAGCAGCTCTAAATACAATGTGCACAGTGTGCATACTAACTGGACTTAGCTCTGGAAAATTTTCCAAAATAGGTCTAACTCACTTAAACCACTAGAGCTTCCAACTTATCTACCTGAAACCTGTATAACCCTAAAACCCCAGGTGTTTCCAAGAATCTTTGAATATAAACTGCATAAACCTCGAAGATTTGCCAAAATAGGTTTAACTCACTCAAACCACTAGAGCTCCCAACTTATGGATGCAAATATTAGAAATTGCAATAGATTATTATTATACAGCAGCCCTAAATACAATGTGCACAGTGTGCATACTAACTTGGCCTAGCTCCGGAACATCGATTAGAGATCCTACTGCATGACTCAACAGAGCTCATCCCACACCATCCGCCTCCGATGACAATTTCCAGAGCCATGCTCACCATGCACACCGTTGTGCGCGACGCGTGGCGTCGTCGATTCGATTAAATACGCGTCGTCGTTACACCTGCGATTTGCCCCCACCCTCGGACGCTCCGTTTCGGGGGCCACTTTCGCGTTGAATATTCAACCGTTCCCCATACGGCGGATATCGACGCGTTCGGCCTGAAAATACAGATCCCGAGGTCGCGCTGAAAAGCCAGCCGGAGAGCAGGCTCTGGCCACGCCGAGTTCCTAGGCGAAAGTGTTTTCCGGAGGTGAAAGCACCGGGGTCGAAACTTGGAGCTGCGCTAGCCCGAGACTCAAAGGTGAAATCGGAATAATTGGTCAGAGAGAAGCCGTTGTGTCCCAGGGTCGCTCACGGTGTCGTTCCTTTCGTTCCACGTTTGCAAACGAAGCCTTTGACACGACGCGTAGCCTCTGTCTTGATTGGACATTCGTTACCAGAAAAGAGAGAGAGAGTATGGGGGGAAAAAAGGGAGAAAAAATATATATATGAGACTCGCAGAAACTTTCTCGACCGACTCCGAAATTGCTCCGCGAGGCGAGTATGGGTGTCGACACGGCACCGAACGTAAAGAGAATAAACGGACGTGTTTGATCGTGGCCATAGAGAATGAACGGCATTAACAGTAACGTAATCGGTCCCTCTCCCGTTCGTATATCTTTTCGAAGACGAGGCGATGTCCTACATTTGTGGCACGAGGCTCCCACCGTGTCTGGTTGCCCCTCTTTTCCACCGGTTCCTGGCCCCGGTTATATTTAGTCGATATTTCATCCGTTTCACGCCGAAGCCGGTTAAAGCTGATTATTGCGCCAGGTCGAGGTGGCCGTTCAAAGAGGACGAGTTTTTCGATACCTCTGCTACGCGAAACGAATCCCACCGATCGACTACGATCCCTCATCGCGCCACTGGACTCGGGCCAACCGTGCGTCTAATGGAATTATTGGCATTCGATTCTACTCTATTCGTTGTCCATGAAGTTCTACACAAATCGCTGTGTCTAATCTACCGATGAGAGACTCTTTCATAGCTAGGTTTATTGTCTAGGTTGTAAACATTCGGATTTGGCTATGGGTCCTAGGGAACAGGTGATCCTATACCGTGTCAGGCTACATTGGTAAAGATTATGTATTTAGTTGTCACTGTAAGTTGTGCAGTCGAGTCTAGGCACCTGGTCTAGGACGTAGACACTTGGGTATGCACCCTAGGGGACGGATAGTCTCTATACCGAGCCTAGATTCTAGCTAGGTTCATCGCTGGTAAGGCTATGATCCGCAAATCATGTTATATCATTACAGACTAGATAGTGATGTCGAGTAGCCAGGTCTAGCCACTTTTATTGCACGGGATGAAAGTCGGTAATAAAAACGCCTCCAAGTGCCAGCGAGCAATTTCCATATTTCCTAGAATCCTACTGACTTTATTACCAACCGAGAACTGGTAACGATTAACCATTGATAATCGAGTCTTGCGTTTCGAAATGTTATGTCACCAGAGCCTATTATCCAACTAGCTGTACCTCACAGCTCCAATCACCGACGATCAATTCCCACATTCCCCAATTGCTTCCCCGCCTAGAGCCCCCGGGGCAGAGACCAGCCGTCGCTCGATAGGAAACAATCCGTAGCCTAAAATCCCTCTTCCAATAGTTTCCCATTCACCAATAAGCTCGGCCAATCCCGAAAGTCACCACGGATGAACAAACGGAACGAACCGTCCCTCCGGGCTATTCGGAACGAAGAGACGAAAAGTTTGGCGAAAGACGACGTCCTGACGCCCACGCGGCCCAGGGCAGACGCGACAAAAGGACGAGTAGGCACAGCACCACTTTAGGTCAACGGGTGAAGTAGGTGCGAGGTAGGTTAAAGTAGGTAAATAGCCTGCCGGTGACCCGTCACCTGCGTTCTCGTTCTATCGAGAGCAACGTCTCTCAGTGGGAGGGACACAGCGGAATGAAGATAGTGCTTCGCCTCCCCACTCTCTTTCGTACACACGCAGACGTGAGCCTGTGTTTGATCGTGGTGGGCTGGTTGCTCTTGTTCCGGCAGGAACAGTCGCCACAGGTAGGCAGCCACCGATCTGGTCAACTTTTCGCCTATTATTGTGACCCAACATGCAAATACCTCTCGTGTAAAGGTCGGTTTATATTATCCGGCCGTAACGGGACGTCTCCGATCTGATAGAGACACTTAGCGTTTAGGCTATCGGCTCGTGGCGAACAGCGACAAATATGAGAACGATATTTCTTCGTACGACGGCTGTCAGTCGATAACGTGTCGATATTTGTCTTCGCGAGAACGTACGGGGTGGTTACGGTAACTGGGCCAGGTTGTACCTTTGTTCCAAACGAGATTAGGATAATGTATGCAACGATGTATAACGTGGAATAGAGAGAGTCGCCGTTCTCTTTTTGAAACAACCAATTTATTCTAATCGAAGACACTAGGCTCGTATAGTCAGATTATTCTAATTCGATCAATTTTTAAGTAATTAATTTTTTGAACACGCGAGGCGATTCTACGAGAAAAAATGAGTTATAAAAGAAGAATAAAGTTTTTTCGTCGGAGCTTTCGTTTTAGAGGAAATCGAGCTGAAAAATTGCCAGAGTATATGCGCACTTGGTCCGAGCGCTTCCAATATGGCGGCCGATGCAGCGTCCACGCCTGTCACTTCACGCTCAGTTTTCTCAAGAACGGGACTTCCAACGGAAAAACTTCATTTCGCATTTTCGACTTATTTTCTCGCGTAGAATAATTTCCTACCTTTAAATATTCGATACGAAGTATATCAAGTCCTATGTCTAAATACCATTATTGCTATGCGCTTCCAACATGGCGGCCGACGCAGCGTCCACGCCTGTCACTTCACGCTCAGTTTTCTCGAAAACGGTACTTCCAACGAAAAAACTTCATTGCACATTTTCGACTTATTTTTTCGCGTAGAATAATTTCCTACCTTTAAATATTCGATACGACAGATATCAAGTCCTATGTCTAAATACTATTAATGCTATGCGAGATACATCTAAACGGAACTGTGTAACCGTTGCTCCGTGTCAAAACGCGTAATGTAAACGAATCTTAACCGGGTAACTGGTCGTTGATGAATCAGCGTGCTTTGTTCCGGTGAAACGAAATCGGATTCAATGTATGACGGAGCTGTCGACCGATGGAAGTGTAGGTTTCTTCGTGCACGTTTCTTTCTGGATTAGCATGGGTGATGTAATGTAACTGTGAAGGAATTATTGCCGTAGGTAGCGAGATGATTCGCGGGATTTTGTAAGTAGCGGTTTGAAAGCGGCAGATCGAGAGGTGTCCAATGTGGGGGAAAGTAAAGTACTGGTTTGATTGGAATCGAAGAAACTGCCGTCTGCGATTCCCTCAAATAGAATGTTCATTCGATCGGCAAACGGTGGTTACGAGGATTGAAAGGGATTAGAAAAACAATACACGAAAGAGATACAAGTTTGAAATGAATAAATAAAATGAAACAGGGTACTAGAGATATAAAACGAATAAATCAGACAGGTATCAGGCGAGGAAATTGAAAGTAGATATAGTCTCCATTGATGTATACACTGCAGTCAGAAAATCACCGAGGTATTTAATTTTAGTTAACCATTACAGACAACAAATTTTGGAATTTCTTCAAATTTCTTGCACGTTAAAATATGTTATATATAATTAACAAACCTTGAAAAAGTTGCATTTTTAATATCTTCAGCCTCTTTTGAGATATTGCAGAAGGTTCAGATAAAACTTGATGTAATTAATAATTGTGAAATTTAATATGAAGAACTTATGAATTAGGCTTATGAATTAGACTCGTCATTGTAGTGCAAAGCTCGTTAATTTGTAATTAACGAAAGGCCTTAAGATAAAACAGCCACCCTGTATATACTGCAGCTATACTCGTCGTTTAATTTAGGTTGAATCCACTTACGTTAGACTAATCACGTGTTTGCAAAATGGGCGAAATTTTAATTTTAACTTATCCAAGCACAAAGCTTCTAATATTTGGAAATAAAATATAATTGGGATCATAAATTGCACGTATAAATGGAGGACGATTGGGAACTTTTAACAATAAGAAAGGCCTGTGGCAACCTGCACCTACGAGGTCATTAAGATTCAATTAAAGAAAGCTTGGTCGTCGATCACACCGTGCGATATTACCTCACTGAAAGACCTGTAATCACGATTGATCAATCCTATTGCATCACGAATCCCACCACGACCCGATCACTTTCCCGTAATCATTAATATCGAAACAGGTAATCAGACGTTCCAATCCTGACACGATCCTCCCCAAAGGAGGC
Source organism: Eufriesea mexicana (assembly GCF_001483705.2). Lineage (NCBI taxonomy): Eukaryota > Metazoa > Arthropoda > Insecta > Hymenoptera > Apidae > Eufriesea > Eufriesea mexicana. The sequence goes on along the minus strand of NW_016913558.1, from coordinate 993,254 downwards.
ACAGATGCACCAGGCTACTGAATGATTTATCGAAAGACGCCTGGAGTGGCCTCTCTATTACACCATGAGCAGGCTCTCTCCTTCCCTCTCTGTATATTAAGTCACCTGTGTTCATTATCCCGATAGGCGATAGGTCCGCACGAGCACGATCTCCGGTTTTTCTTTTTTCGATCAGCGTAGCGGTATCGACGAACTTTATGCCAGCGATGCTGGCCTGGTTTCGTTGTTAAGCTGCCTCCTAGATACACAAACTATTAATCTGTTAACCTACCTGCCAGCCAGCGGCCGCTTACGATCGTCGTGCGCTCGTATCGAGCGACCTAGACGAGAACACGACGATCACCGGGGGCCGATGGTTAACGAAATTGTTCGGTTATTACGGTCTGGCTGAAGAGAAGGTACTGGTTCAGTGGTTTACTTCCTTTAGAGATTCTTCAGGCAAAGTGACTGAGAAGACAGAGGAGATTCTCCATTGGAGAACTATTTTTCAGTTAGACATTTTTGAGGTTAGGGCATAGAGAGGAAGAGGACGATATGAGCAAAGAAATTTTCTTGATTTGGAGATTCTCGAGTGGAAATGATTCAGAAGAAAGGGAAGATACACATTAGGAGAATAACTTGGAGATTATGGATTTTAAATTATAGGGAAGAAGAGAGAGGTACAATTGAAGAAATTATCTTGATTTAGAGATTCTCGAGTCGGAAAAGAAGAGAACACAGATGGAGAATTGATTTAAGTATTTTCGAATTGAAGCCATAATAAAGGGATTCAAAAAGTGTCCATAAAGATAGAATTACGTAGTCTATGCACTCCACAAATTGTTTAAATCCTAGGGAATTTTATTCGAATTTTTTCCCTCCGACTGGCCATCTGGGTCTAACCCTTTATGTCCTAAAAGTACTTTAAACCGCCATTTCTATTAAAATACCATTGTAAACCATGCTTCACTTACTGTTTCCATAGAGTTCTATATATACATTTATGTATCAACGATTTTGAAAGATATTTACACCTAACATCTGTGTTATACGAACAGCCCCAAACTAGCTAAGTCCTGACGCTAGAACAGAGATAGCAGTGAAGAGTAAAAATGATATAATTCGGTACAGAAACTTTAACCAAGTCCTTTAATCCCAAAATTAACAAATAACATGATCAAATTTTCAGATGCAAAACCTAATTAAAATTCTGAAATCCTGAAGTTCTAATTTTCTAGAGTTTAAGACCTCAGAGTCCTTAGGTCCCAGAGTCATTAGGTTCTAGAGACCTTAAGTCCCAGAGTCCTTAGGTCCCAGAATTCTTAGATCCCAGAATCCTAAGATTGCAGAGTCCTTAGGTCCCAGAGTCATTAGGTCTTAGAGACCTTAGGTCCCAGAGTCCATAGACTCCAGAGTCCTTAGACCTCAGAGTCCTTAGGTCCTAGAGACCTTAGGTTCCAGAGTCCTTAGACACCAGAGTCCTTAGGTCCCAGAATTCTTAGATCTCAGAATCCTAAGATTGCAGAGTCCTTAGGTCCCAGAGTCATTAGGTCCTAAAGACCTTAGGTCCCAGAATTCTTAGATCTCAGAATCCTAAGATTGCAGAGTTCTTAGGTCCCAGAGTCATTAGGTCCTAGAGACCTTAGGTCCCAGAGTCCTTAGACCTCAGAGTCCTTAGGTCCTAGAATCCTTAGACACCAGAGTCCTTAGGGCCCAGAATTCTTAGATCCCAGAATCCTAAGATTGCAGAGTACTTAGGTGCTAGAGACCTTAGGTCCCAGAGTCCATAGGCTCCAGAGTCTTTAGACCTCAGAGTCCTTAGGTCCTAGAGACCTTAGGTCCCAGAGTCCTTAGACACCAGAGTCCTCAGACCCCAGAGTCCTTAGGTCCCAGAGTCCAGCGACCCCAAAGTCTCCTAAGCCAAATTTCTAACAAAATATCCATCTTCCTGCCTTCTCGATCAAACATAGATCCAAATATCAATCCCCTATAAAAATCTCAGAAATTCAACAATTCGTTTCCCTCGAATGAACCGCGTACTCCCAAACAACCCCAAAAATCATGACCCCAGAGCCTAACAATGCAATTCGCCAACAAATTCGCTACAGTTTAGTATACTAGAAATTTGAAGTCTCGGGGCTGAAATTTACACAGTGTCGGCGCGTTAAAATTTGTATAATTAGAATAATAAAACAGCATTCCTAACGCCGTCGGTTTTACGAGGGTTTTACGACGCCGGTGCCGGGCAGACAGGCGCGGCAAGAGGATGTTCCCAAGCGTCGAGAGAGCAGAGAGCCTCTAAATGCTTCTGCTCGGAAAAAGGAACACCCTTCTCGACGGGCGATTTAAAATCCCGTAGGTTCTCGTGGCCGAGTGCTGTTCGTAATTAAATGAACTACATTTCGCGGTTGTGTCGCCGTGCTACCGCGCATGCGCACCAGCGTGCAGTAACCCCATTTACGAGAGAAACTCTTTCGCCTGATACCCCGTGGCCCGCGACACGGTGAATTATCGTTTTAGAACGTACTCCAGGCTTAATTAAACAGAAACGGAACCTACTTTCCGAATTTTCGAGCGGACACGAGAAAAGAACACGGCGCCCGGCTGGATCCGATTGCGAGCTGGTTTTGAGGTTAGAACCAGATGCTGCCATCTATTGCTTGCGTTCCACTATATATATATATATATATATATTGTTGCAGTGTGGTATACTTGGATTTAGCGAGTGTTTTGAGAAGTTAGATTTCTGAGAATTGAATATAAGACATTAATTTCGGGATTATTTAAATTTCGGGATGAGTATAGAGTCAGGATTGCTGAAACTTCGCACCGTTAATTGGGATTATTTAAATTTAGAATCTCTAACGTGAATACTTAAATCTAGGCTATTTAACTGGGACTACTTGATTTTGGAACGTATTAACAATGCAGATGATTTAATTTTACGATAAACGTGCAATTGGGATTGCTCATATCTGGAATCTTTAATTAAATTGGTTCGACATGCTGAAATATTTAATCCAAATTACTGAAATACATCTCGCCTTGCACATTTTTCGCGGTAAGTACCATTAACGATCTTAACTGCTGTCATATTAAATATCCCATACTCGAGCAACCTAACCCAAACTCTTGTGGTCACCGCTGATCCAGCAGCGCCAGCAGGGAGATCCAATTAAGTAAAGGAACCATAAATGAACCATAATCATTCTTCCCTTCAAAAGGGTCCATGAATCCAATTACGAGGTGGTACGAGCTGTCGAAAAAATACCTAATCTCTTCGTCCAAACTCCTTGAGCAAAGTCTCTCAGCCGAACACACACCCACGTATGCACACGTGTGCATGTATATCCTTAAGAGGGTATTCTTGTAATCCGGTCTATAAAAATCGACTACTTTGGGATTTTTTTGTAAGAAAACCGTGATACATATTGACATACAGTTTTCACGCTCGGATTTATTTATACTTGGAGAATACTTGCAATTTTTATTTTACGAAATTAATGAAAATTATGGGAATTATATAGCCTCAAGTAAATCATGGTTTTAAAAACGGGCTCGAATGGCTGACGTGATTCTAGATCATCTGGTTATAGAAAACGAAAAAACTAAAAAGCATCTTAATCAGTATACATACGGCTATAGTATGAACCATCGAAATAGCGAAATTTCGAAAATTAACAAAATGGCAGTATTTTGAAGTTCAAATACCGATTTTTCTTGTGCTTTCGTCATTTGGGTGCTAAAAAAAAATTTTAAACACGTCAGATTTTTAAATCCGTGGTTCACAGGATAAAGGTACATCTGACAAAGAACTCCTCCAAATTTCGAGTCAATCGGTCACCCGAAACGCGAAATATCCTATCAGACAGTTCGAAAAACATAGTTTCGAGAAAAACGCGTTTAAAGTTTTCATTATCCATTGTACACTGCCTGTGTGTCGCACTTCGAACATCTATAACTTCGCCAATTTTACGAATTCGAACAAATCCTTTCACACGGACATTTTCGAAAGCTACCAGTTTGAGAAAATGTAAAAAAAAAAAAATCAATTTTTCTAAACCAGGTTGCAACCATACCCCCTTAAAGCAGGGGGGCTAAGAATATACAGGTGAATTAGAACTTCAATTCGCGTAGAACTAGACTTAGACACTCGCTTAGGTCACGGACAGAACAACAGATCGATCAGATCGAACAATGTACCAACCGTGTACAAGGTCTGCCAGCAACACACGCATGTTCAAGGAGGAGAACAACACGTAAACCCTGTGTTTGCACGTTGCATCGATTGCAATTGTTCCCTGCACAACACGGTTGAAATTCATCGACGATCAAACGAATAACCGCAACGGATGGAAAAGAAAAAGAGGAAATGATTTTTCACTTTCGTTGTGCCGGCTGAACGCTATACCAGGGCCCATTGCGATCATGTTCCCGAGTTACCATCGATTCAATTCGTTTTAAACTTTTCCAACTTTGCTATAATTTTCCTAAAAATCCTAAATTTTGTTAACTATATTTAACACATTATTTAATTTCACAAGGGTGTACTTGGGTAAATTATTCGACTTAATTATTTTTAAAACGCCATAAGTAAAGTTGAAATAAATTAAACTGAAATGAAAAATTTTTTTTGGTTCTATTTTTTGGAAAAGTTACATTTTTACTGATTAATAGATTCGAAAATAATTAAAACGATATTTGAGGTTAAATATATATATGTATATTAAATAAAGAATTGATAGTTCATTTACGTATGCAATGAATATACTCGTGAAGATTGAGTGTTTAAATAGGTGAAATTTAGAGCAAATGGAATTTTATTCGCTTAATTAAAATGAAATTAAGTTTATGTGTTATATTTAGGTATAACAAGATGCAGTTACAGCGGAAAGTTCCCAGATTATTTAAGTTTGGGGGAAATTAAATTATACCTTCCAGGATCTTATGAATCGCTTTCATTAAATTTCCCATCGGAAATGAATACAGGGAAACATCGATTATCCCGCCAATTACCGCCAGCCTACCTTCAATCATTCTCGCATTAATCTCTCGACGACGGATCATTCCCATGTGCCAACAGGAATCTTCCTTACCCACCACTTACATTACTGCATAATTTATAACAGCTTATATAAAACATCAAAATTCTCTGGAAATGAACAAATTCGTATGCTTTATCTTTATATCGAATACCAAATTCATCAAAAATTCTTCTCAAGTAACCAATATCTGTGTCATCTCATCCATCTCATTTTATCTTGTCAAACTACGCATCATCTTCGCTAAACCTAACCTCAACCCCACTTTCTTAAACACCTTCTCAAGCTACTACCACCACAAATCTTAAATCTCGATATTTCTCCCTAAATATTTTATCCCTAGCATGTTACATATCTCTTCATCCAAAAATTTCCTTCAAATACCCAATATGAGTCTTATAGTTATAAATCATCCCTTACCAAATATTCCACATACACTCCACCCATCGTTCTTCCTCAAACGTATCTCCATAAATCCCAAATCCCCATATTTCTCCCTAAAAGTAACCAAAACCCCTATATCCCTACATTAAGTACCTTCTCATCCAAAAATTTTCTTCAAACATTCCATACCTGCCTTATCAAACTCGCCTAACTCTTCACCCGATTTTCTCAAAAAAATCTCTCGAATCCAAAACCTTTATTTACCCATCCACCCGACATGCCCAGAATCTTCCTCTCCGACCGACTCTTCCTCCCACGACGCCCCATCTCGCGAAGAACCACCTCCATCTTACGGTCGTGTGGAAAAGGGAGAAAGAGGGCAGAAATCGAGGGGCTGCCCGCGGGCAAAGATGAAACGGAGGAGCGGAGCTAAGCCCGGCGCGAGGGCCGATCGATAGAAAACACGCTGGGCGCGTTCGCGTGTAATGAGGAAGTGTTCTCTCGCAAACAGTTACAAGTGGAGTAGGTTACGTAGATAAGTCGTCACACATACGGCCGCGCGTAATTCTCTCCCGGCGAGTGGGCATGTGGGCTCTCTCGATACGTCGCCGCGCGACCGACATTACAGGTGTAATATGCAACGCAGCCCGGTCACATTTACTCCGGAAGGGAGCAGCACCACTGCCAGCGGCGAAGGGAGGGGGAAGAGAGGCCCCCGTGAGGCTGGCCGCTTAATGCCGATGGAAAATGGATCGACTGATTCGCGAGGCCGCGTGGAGGGGGTGAGCGAGTGGTGGGGCGGGGCAAATTGGCCAGAGCAGCTTCGACCGCGGAATCGATCGCGCGAAAGCGCACGCTGTGGAGGGAGAACAGAATGTTTTTCAGTAACTGATTTTTCGACGTGCCTTGGCGTGTACGAGTTGACAGCAGAAGGGAACGTTTCCAGCCTTCTTGCTTTCTTTAGCCCGCTTTGCCCACTTTCCTATTATACTCCCGTGTTTTTCGTAGACACATACACGGTGTCCGGGGTAAACGGAACGCCCTCGTAATTGTACGTACCACGTAGACCTTTGACTTACATCATTACCAGAAGCTATAAATTATTAAAAACACGTAATATATTTATAACGCGTAATTAGGAATATTAAGGATACACGAACGTCGAATGTAACTAATTTTTGAGAATTAACGGGCAGTAATGGAATTATCGGTTTAATTTAAAATTCGCGAATCGGATAAAGGGAAGATAGCGCTGTACAGTGTGTGTAATCGGAGCAGTCGTATATTAAAACTCGCGAATAAATCGACGAGCGTGTTTAATTATAATATGTCACTGGCGCAGTCTTAAATAAACAATTGAAATTTACAATCCGTCGAATCCATAAGGAGATAAGTATCTCGCTCGGTGATTAATCTGCCGTTAATTTACACACTTTAGCATTTTAGTGCCACAACATGCAACCCCGATTATAAATCGAGCAAAACGGAAACTTACGAGCGTAGTACGTGCCCGTTCGTGCGGCTGTTAATATTCTCGAAAAGTACACGAGTTAATTCCGATGCAACTACGTCAATTTCATCATCTCACGCATCGGGTGAGCCGGTGTGTTTATTTAGGTTTTTGGGTAATGATTTGCCGCGAGTCATAACTGAAAGTGGAACAAATGACCGCGATTTTCCGCGGGAAATTTAACAAATTCCAAAGGAAAACGTAACGAGTGGTAAGAGACGCGTATATAAAGAGATTCCACTATCTATACAATGCGTTTGGATTATAACACGATAGAAAGTGATATACAATACCAGCCAAAATTTTAGAATCATTTTCTGGTTTGTATCTGTAGATGTCAATCTCTTCCAAATTTTAGGGTGAATATAAAAATAACGTTACAGATATTCGTAACAATTTTTCGAAATTTCCATCATTTTTGGATTAAAGTATTTTTTGAAATAATATATTCGACTATCTTTCCTTTTCTTTTTTAAGTTTTGATTTTTGTGGGACTCTGACATATATGTATAGTCTTGTGTTAATTTTGATAGTAATTTAAAATTTATATAGGTATCAGAAATAATTTTCTTCAGCCTCATATATTTTCCGACTGAAGAATACTGTGAAATAACAAAATTTTTAGTGCACCTTCTTTTCTTTAGTTTTTAGATTCCACGAAGCACATAACGATTCCAAACTTTTGATCGATAGTGTATCTTTCCTTGGATAATCACGGTGTACAGTAGGTGCACTGAGTCGAATCAAACAACAAACGGACTTGGAAGTACTTTAACCTATTAACCGTGCTATTCGAGGTATTAAACTTTAGTTATGGTCATTCATCGATCACGATATTGCGTAAGCTTATATATACCGTGATTCGTCCAGAGTGCTTTAAAATGTAAAATAAAAGAAACAAGTGGATTTGCTTGCCGAATTTTGAAAATCGTATCGCGTTATTTGAGGTTAAGATTAAAAGAAGGTCGCAGATTAAAAGAGAAAGAGGAATAAACGTTACTTCGATTTTTCTTCGTGGAAGTCATGATTTCAGACCTACATAGAGGAGGATGAAGCTGAAACTATCGCGAAGTGGTAATGGTAACGAGGTAAAACTGTACAAAGTGGATGTGTTTGTGAGGCGGAGCAGTAGAAACAACGCTGAAGTTCTAGTTTCAGCAGCGTGAGGTACAGCGACCAGCGAATTGGAGAACATGGAAGTGCAAGAAGTCTTTCAACGGGAAACGAAAATTTCAAAATTTCTAGAACAAGTTGCGGAACGCGAAACTCGAGGATTGGATAATCGAAAAACTCAGAGATTCTAATACTAACACCTCGAGCTACAACGACCTGAAGCTTGGAATCTGGAAAATGAAATGACTCGAATACAGAAGAATCTAATTTAAATATGTTAAACGTAAATTCAGAAATTTTTGGTAAAAAACTTAAAAAAATAGAATTTAAGAATTTAAACGATTCAAAAATATGGAAATTCGAAGATTCGAAAGCAAGGAAATTTGAATACTCAAATATTCGAGAATTAGAAAATTTCAAAATTTGAAAAATTGGAAAATAAAAAATTCGACGCCTCAAAAATTTGAAAATTTAGACACTAAAAAATTCGAAAACTTGGAAACTATTAAATTTGCGAGCTAAAAATTCGAAAACTCAAAGATTTGAACGTTCAAAAATTCGAAAACTTTGAAAACTTCAAAAAGTAAAAATTACCAAATTCGAAAACTCAAAAATTTGAAAATTCAGAAATTCGAAAATTGCAAAAACTCGCAAACTTTTAAATATGAAGATTACAAAATTCGGAAATTCAAAAACTTGAAAACTCAAATTCGAAAATTCAAAGCTCGCAATCTTCGAAATGTAAAAATTACGAAATTCGAAAACATGGGAACTTCTGAATTTAAAAATTACCAAATTTCCAAAAAAATTTGAAAACTCAAAAATTAGAATATTCAAACATTTCGACACTCAAGAATAAAAAAGGATGGGACATTTAAAAATGCAAATACTCAAAAGTAAAAAAGAATCGGACATTTTGAGATCGAAATGCTCAAAAATTGAACGATCAAATCCAATTTCCGCGAAGCTTCGATCAAACAACCGCGCCACAATAAGCTCCCAGAATGCCTGGTACAAATCGTTCCGGTCTCTCCGCCAAACCCGTTCCCCCTCCATTCTCTGGCTCTATCGGAACAGTATCGGTAACAACGGCGGATCGCATTAAGCGCAATCGCGGCAGCGCGCGTTTTATAAATCCTAGATGAAACGTTTCCTATCGGCGTTATCTGAATTGGACGGTGACCTGTGCTCAATAGAGGTGTACAGAAAGGCCAGCGCGCGCAGCGGCGAACGAAACGAGGCTTTGGATATCAAACTGGCCAGCGCCTGTTGATATTAGCATTTATTTATATCTCCTGACCTCAAATATGTGTAACGTGCTCCCCTCTACTCGTCACAGGCTTGGCTGTACAGGCACGCCTCCGTTTTCGAGGTTACGTACGAGCTGATATCGAGTTCCATCAAATTCTCCCGTAACACCGGTAGCTCATCCTCGTGATAACGCCGACCCTGTCCAACGCGGACCACCGACGTGTCACACACGCCACCGGCAACGCTACATCCTACACTTTCCATGTCTCACCTCAAGGACACCGGTACCGAGGTATACTCGTCCTCTCCGCGCAGTAATCACCTTTCGTCTCACCGATCTACCGATAGAGCTCCAACCGTCGTCAAACAATTCGACTATCTTTTGCTATCTAATAGTCTTATGAGTATATCGTATCATTTCTTCTTCTTTCAAAAGATTCCTTCTTTTTTCCTTTCGTTTCTTTTCGAAATGAAATACAAAGCGAAGAGAATAGGGAAATAGATATATTTGCAAAAGAGTGTACCAAAATCTATGCAAGATTTGAATTTTGCGCCATATTTGCGTGCTAAAGTGTTGCCAACGAAAGAAAAAAGACAGCATGACAGCTAATAGTTCAGGGTTATTAAAAATGGCGTGTTATATGAAAAACCAACGTGTTTTCATTGTTGAATAACATTTCCAATTTTTAATTAAGAAACCTGTGCTTTCTAACGAAATTACTTCTTGCGTGAATTTCGAGACACCCTATATTTATTTTGAAGCTGCTACGTGGTACTACGAGGATACGGTTGCACTCGTAATTCGTTGAAAAGAAAAGTTTAGTTGTATACAAAAATTAATCTAGGGTATAAAGTGTGAGTAAATGGTTTGTAAGACTTAAATTCTTAAAATTGGGGGTTAGGTGAACTGAGACTCTCTCATGAGTCTGTCAGTGCTCTAGAGAAACACTGAAAGATCTATCTTTCTATTATAAAAGAATTTAAAAGAGAATTATATATGTTGTATTTAATTATTTTACAATTGTGAAACCCATAATCACGATATAATTTTTATTCCTGTATCGAATTTTGGTATGAGAAAAAGAGGGGTTGCAGGGTTGCAAGGCAGGGTAGTGGGGGAAATGAGGTTGTAAGGGGATTCCTTGACTGTGCTCACGATTAATGGAGCATTGGTCTCTCTCTCTGGCTATTGTTACCAGCCTGCGTTTACTATTTGAGAATTTAGTAGCAGATAAATCGAGAAAATTAGGTGAGCATGATCGAACGAGTGAGTGGAAGTTTCTGGCTGGGTAGTTGGTCTTTCGAATCGGTGATCTGGGTGGGTGGTTGGTGGAAGGAACGAGGGGAGACGTGTTTGTTGATCGATTCGGAGTTAGAAAGTTGCGAAGATAGCTTTATGACTCCATCCGTCTAGATCACTTTCTTGTATTAATCACTTATCGATTAAAGGCACTATAGCGATATCGAAGTATTCATTTTCTTTCCAATTTTGGGTATGCCGTGGTTTTCGAAATGTTACTTTGTCAAATAAAATTGAATAAATTATTTACACCGTTTTAATCAAATTAAAAATTGCCTTACTGATTTGACTTTCTCGCGTTAATCGTCCAAGAATCGAATTTGGAAAGCTACTATTTCGTAAAGAGTAGGTAGAGATCTATCAAAATACCGTATTAATAAATATCAGAAAAAAAACAACAAAAATGACGAAAGTAAAAAATTATAAATAAATTGAAAGTACCAAAGATAATGATTTTATTTTTATTTATTTATAAAATTCATTATTTTTGGTACTTTTAATTTACTTATAATTCATTACTTTTAATATTACTCTTTTAATATTAGGAATTAGTATTAATAAGTATTTACAATACTGTTAATTTATTTTATTTATAGTCTAATACTATCATAATTTTCTTTTATATTAGTAATTAGTATTAATAAGAATTTATAATACTTTCAATTTACTAATAATTCATTACTTCCATTATTATTCTTTTAATATTAGTGATTAGTATTAATAAGTATTTACAATACTTTTAATTTATTTATAGTCTAATACTATCATAATTTTCTTTTATATTAGTAATTAGTATTAATAAGAATTTACAATACTTTAAATTTACTAATAATTCATCACTTCCATTATTATTCTTTTAATATTAGTAATTAGTATTAATAAGTATTTACAATACTTTTAATTTATTTATAGTCTATTACTATTATAATTTCTTTTTGATATTAGTAATTAGTATTAATAAGAATTTACAATACTTTCAATTTACTAATAATTCATCACTTCCATTATTATTCTTTTAACATTAGTAATTAGTATTAATAAGTATTTACAATACTTTTAATTTATTTATAGTTTATTACTATCACAATATTTTTTTATATTAGTAATTAATATTAATAAAAGTTTACAATACTTTCAATTTACTAATAATTCATTACTTCCAATATTATTCTTTTAATATTAGTAACTGGTATTTTAATTTACTTATAACCTATTACTACCATAATTTTTTTTTAATATTAGTAATTAGTATTAATAAGTATTCACAATACTCTTAATTTATTTATAATTTACTGCTTTCGTTATTTGCTATTTCAATTTAAATCAAAATCGGTAGAGGTAATAAATCCCGAGAGGGAGTTCATTTTCTTCGAATAAAATTCCAAATTCGAGTACCGGCCGGTAATAAAAATGGTACGTGCAGACACGTTCGAGACGGGAAAAAAGAAAAAAATTAGCATGCGAATGGGTTAAGAGAGCGGAATTCGTACGATTACACAGCGACTTCGTGGCGGAACAGCACTTATCTGTCAGTAGATGCGCGCGGGCAGAAAAAAGCGTCTCTGGTACAATGAAGTATTCAGAAACGGCTAATGTGGAACAGAAGGAAAGCCACGATCGTGAAACCGGCGAGGATAAGTAGAATAGTAACAGTTACTCCAAAACAGATCCGCGGATAAACCTTCACCAGTCATGTTGCTCACAGCGTGAACCGTGGTGAACGCGCCAGAATCGGGCTTCCTTCGTCCATTTCTCCAACAATCCTCCGTTTCTTGCGACTAAAATTAGCGTGATACACGAGACATCGGGAATAGTTTCGTAACCCTCCATCCGAGATGATTTCCACGTTTCCCTATGCCTCGAGTTTCCTATTTGAACGATAGAACGCTCTCTGTTCTAACTGGGGTACAGGCCGATGGAAGATTCGAGTGATTTTCTGAAGCATCCACGTACGTGAGAAATTTTTCGTTCTGTCCTGTTCCACATAGCTGCACGTTTCTAAGAAAATACATAATTCGGATTTATGGTCGACGTTAGAAGCTTAGCTACTGCGTTCGTTTCTTCGAGCGAGGTCTAAGTCCGAGGTCTGAGATTCCAGCGACTTCTGAAGGAACTTTTAATGAAAGAAAGAAAGATTGCAAATTATAATTGACTAGATAGATTTCCAAAATCCACGACACAAACGATCGTATCTGAAAGACACGTTGTATTCCAAATAAGCCTTTATTTTTGTGACAAACTTGCACACGAACTTTGGGAAGAATGAAATGTACCTCAAACTGACTAGTGACACGAATCCCTCGTTTTGCGATGATTTCCCAATATTTATATTCAAATTAGGAACTAAGTGGAAGGTTAAAAGCGGATGATGTAACTCCCACGAATCCTGATATCAAACCTAACCTCCCCTATCCGAAAATCATCAACATCGTGAGTTTATCTAACGTCCATGGGTAAACATCTATAAATGAGTGACTAACACTGATCGTGAGCTACCTGCTAGGAGTCTGACGAGTTTAGGATGACACGTGTCTTCAAACAGTTTAATTGACAGTATCCGTGGCTGTTGCTATTCCCTAATTAAACCCTGAATAATTGTTAGCTCGGACAACAACGTCGTTACGTGTTTTATTACCCTTTAACCCTTTGCACTCGAGAGGCGCCCTTCAGTCGCCATTTCATAAAATTTGGAAAATCGATATTAATTAATGTATCAAATTTAATGTAACGTAACAGTGTGCGAGGTATCGAAATTAAATAATTCTACGTGTTAATTATTATACGATTTCTTATTTACTGTTCAGAAAATATCATCAGCCTTATTAGCAGAAATTTTTTTAAATAATAATAAT
>NW_016913558.1:957825-979555 GCF_001483705.2 Eufriesea mexicana | reverse complement strand
ATTTTTCGACGAATATTTCTTAATAATATAATTTCTTAATTATATTGTTTAATATATTGTTTAACATATTGTTTAATACATTGTTTAATACATTGTATACACAGCTGTAAACAATCTCCATTCGATACCACAGTTTCACTCTAGCAAAGTTTTGTTTCTATTTGTATCTTTCTGAATTTCTTCTAAACCGCCTACGCATCTTGCCGCACTTCGCGAAGTACGATATATATGCAATAACAAATAGATTCCCCACTCACCGCTAGATGGACATTGATCATTGCGTCTTTCTCGCAAGAGTGGGTGATTGTCCTTATTATAAATATCGGATCGCCACCAGATTTAATTGAGCACTACACGATGATAATCGTGTAGCGTTCTTTTTGAAAGGATGTGTCTTCTTTCATGTTACATATGGTACATGATTAGAATTGATGCTATCCTTACCTTGGTGGATGTGTGGTGGAGTATTTTATGCTCCCACACAATGTATATGCCCTCCCTGCCCCTGCCCTGCCCAGCCCTGCCCTGCCCTGCCCTGGTCCTGCCCCTGCCCCTGCCCCTGCCCTGGCCCTACCCTGCCCTGGCCCTACCCTGCCCTGACCCTACCCCTCTTTACCCTTCTTCTTCTTCTTCTTCTTCTTCCTCTGCTTCTCTTTCCTTCTTCTTCTTTCTCTTTCTTCTTCTCTCTGCTTCTGCTTTTCTATGCTTCTGCTTTTCTCTGCTTCTTCTTCGCTCTGCTTCTATTAATATTCTCATAAATATTCTCATAAACTCAGTTATGTAATCTAACGGTGTACAAGGTATCGAAATTAAATAATTCTACAATTCTATTATTATACAATTCTTTATTTACTGCTCAGAAAAATATTGTCAGTTTTTTTTCAGCAGAGAATCTTTGAATTTCTACTCTTCTCCAGCGAAAAAATCGTCGAGTGCAAAGGGTTAATTACTCCGCGTAACCAAAGGGCAATATAAGTCTAGGTACCTAGATAGATGGAAAGCGATACGAAGCTTCGAGAATATTTCTAAAACTTGCAAAAGCAACAGAAATTCTAGACCCAACGCTATTCCCAAAGCTACCAAAAATGGTACACAGCTTTGATTCTACAATGATGCCTCTGGAACCTCCAAAAACGATGCAGAACCTCAACTCGTGACTGTTCCTCGAATTTCCAAAGACAATACTAAGTCTGGACCCAATGATAATCCTGGAACTTGGAAAAACGATACAAATCCACGATTTAAGAATATCATCCGAGCTTGCAAGAAGGAAACAAGAAGCCTGGACTCAAGAGGATTCCTCTGTGCACTCCTTGGGGCCATCTCTGGCAAGGAAGGCGAGCCATGACGTTCTTTGAAGCATTCCATCGATCCTTCGATCCCTTCTCGTCATAAAGGAAACTTTCCTTTCCGCTTTCTTCCATAGACTAGGGTGCTTTCGAACTTTCTTCGGCGGAACAAGCACCGTGGAAGCGTCGTCAAGGCTCCCCGTGTATCCCGGCGTACGTACACGTATTTTTAAAACGGCCTGGACTCGTTTCGCCAGCCGGCAGCAGGTTTCTAACGACACATTCTTGCCGGAATGATTTACTAAATCGGCCAACGCCTCGGAGTACACGTGTGACCTAGGTGGATCATGGATCGGCCTCGAGATTTCACAGCGGAATTTTCAACAGAGTTGTCCGGGAATGAGTCTCGTGGATCTCTGATCATCCTTGATGACTGTATTCACAATATTTTCCAATTTAATCACGTGGAAAGGAACTCTCTACCTGTTCTATCCCAAGGATCGATCCCATGTACTTACTAAAATTATTATTCTAATATTTTTATTATAAATATTTCATAAAATTATTAAAATATTTTCTGGCATACTCTTGAATGATTTAAAAATGATAATAACAGTAATGGGGCAATTATTCAACGCTTATTTATCCTTTTATTTGGCAATCTAAGGATAGGGAGATTGATAGCAAAATTTCCCTATGACATGTAGCAAAAATTCCCTAGTCGAAGATCATTGATATACAAACATACAGGGTGTCCAAGAAGCTTGGACCAAACTTGGATTCTGTGTTACTGAGATCAAATAGATGAAAAAGGTTTAGATAAACTTATGTTTAACACGTTGACTGCCACGCGCATTTTACGTGGTTTGCCCATGGCGCCAACATGAATATTTTATTATGCGATGCATATTATGTTGAAATATTATTTACAACAGATAAGGAGAGTTGTATAATCGCGTTTAATGTATTTTTCGTGGTGGGGGTCACGGTGACCCCCGCGGCGCTTAGACCATTTTTGCCATTATCAATTGTTTAAAAAGCAACTCGAAAAAATATTTCAATTCCCGATTTTAGGATGAAGTCAGCGATGTATTTAGTGAAATGTTCCGATCACGAAGATTGCATTTCATCGAGCAATTACGTACAGAAAAAACGTCGTCACGAATTTAAAAAGAAACCTGGAAGTGTGCGAAATGTAAGGCGATTTTGCAAAGTGTGCTATGAAAATAATTCAAATCAGCTAGGAAGAATGAGAGCAAAGAATTGCACTAAAAAAGTGGCGACATATTGTGCCGACTGTTTTGGTTCACCTTTTCTTTGTATAAATAAAATTATTTTTGCATGTTGTGTATGGCATTAATTTCTTCCAACCATTATAGTAACAATGGTACTATTTAAAAATTTATCAGTATCGATATTTACTCTAATTATGTATTTTTACTAATGGTCGTGTCGCCGGTCACCGGTGGCCCCCGTGGCGCCACCACCAAGTTGAGTGCCGGTCACCGGTGACCCCCATGGCAGTCAACGTGTTAAGTCCTCGGTGAATCCTCGACTCTCATAAATACAAATTCCTATGTCATGTAAGTATCCCTCACGTAAGGCAGGGCCTGTTAGCCTTACTATCAGGCCCAGGACGAAACGTGCATCCCCTCCCTTACGTCCTTCTATCTGCTACATATCATAGCAAGAGGACCATCATCAAGATATCAACCAATATCACCATAAAAATTACAAGATAAATAATAACCCTACAATTCTCGAACCTCCTAGAACTTTTAGAATCCATCTAATACCCAGGATGAAAATGATGCTGTCAAAATTCATAATCGGTAAAGAAAATTATTTTAAAATAAGTATATACGTGTGGTGTAAATAGTAAATAAATTTGAAAGAAAATACTCCAAATAGCAGGGAGTTATTGGTGAGAAAATTGCAAAATAATTCCGAGTGCATAGGGTTAAATAACAAAACCGTTGGCTTAATCGACACGGCTATCTTCCGATTGCTTCGCGACGAATTCGCCTCATTTTTCAGCCACTCGATTTAATTAAGGTTATCTGTGGCAGCGCTCGTAAACCAGCCGAGATAACAGATCGTTTTGCATAAAGATAACTTAATACCGAGCGCAGCGCGATTTAACCGAGACGAACGGAGAGAGACGGCGAACGAGGGTGCAGCGGGCGCGAGAGAGACGTAAACAGAGAAGGTGGCAATCTGTGTCGCCGGCTAATTAAGAGCAATCGTTATCTTTGGTATCGCGCGTGTTTGCCCGGTGTTCGAAGAGGCATTACCGAAATTGAAGTTCCACCATCTAGGGGTAAATAACGAGCCATGGTGTTTAACGAACGATAATCGAAGGAGATAACGAGATCGAAAATTATTTCGTTTTACAGGCTTCGGGGCATACCTGGCTTCGTTAAACTTGTTAATCCACGCGTTCTTCGCCTTTCCACCACGCCATAACGAGCGGATTATAGCAACCCTTTGCCATAATCCAAGCTAACTCCATGTAAAATAGGATATATTTTTAATTCGTTCGCCCCCTTGCGCGGCAATAACGAGCCTAACTCGCCATGATTTAATGTCGAATCCTGCAATTATACGATGCACTGCAATATTACCAATGTTGTATTTAGCCAAGGCAAAAATACTGGCAAAAGACTATAAAATTGATTGTTACACGTGAAAAGGAAATTAGAATCGGTTGGAGAACTATTCCCCATAGAATTCCTCAATAATAAAAGAAAAATCTCATGGAATATCAACCTTAATAGCCATTTATTCTAAGCTATAATTATTGTTTTGGTACCTCAGAAAAATTCGGCCCTGAAGAGGTTAGCACGTGTTCCAATGCGCGGGAAATTTGAATAATTTTTAAATAATTTTTTAATAACTTTATGACGAATGTAATAGAGGTATAGTGATCGACTGAAATTAAATATTCTCGCAATATTTTTCAAAATTGAATAATAACAGAAAAATCTCATCGAATATCAACCTTAATAGCCATTTATTCTAATCTATAATTATTGCTTTGGTACTTCAGAAAAATTCGCCCCTGAAGAGGTGAGCGCGTGTTTCAATGCGCGGGAAATTTGAATAACTTCGAATAATTATTCAATAATTTTTAAATAATTTTTGAATAATTTTATGGCGAATGTAATAGAGGTATAGTGATCGATTGAAATTAAATACTCTCGTAATATTTTTCAAGATTAAATCGTGGAATTTATTATAAAGCAATTCCATGTTATTGATACGATATTTCGAATTTCGCGCCAGTTATGGATCTTTAAAATTATGCCAAATCATGTCTAGAGTGAACACCATTGGAAGACTATGGCTTAGATTTCATGGGAAGTCATGGTGAAAAATAGATTTTTCAGTTTTTGCGCGGAGAAAGGAGAAATGTTGGACGATAGTGCTCGGTAATTAAGAATATCGTACGGCTGGGAAAGGAATAGAAAGGATCTAGCGAGAATATATTTTTGGGTCCTTTTTGCGTTATGGAAATTTATGATACTCGACGTCGGGAAGAAATCGAGAAGTGTTTGGGAATATTTATGATCATGCGTGGAGAAAGGAGAAATGTTAAACGAGGATTGTAATTAAAGTATCTATATCGAACTGCGGAGTGTCTTCTCGAGAGAAATAAAATGGCTCTGCTTGAGATTTTTCTTCGGTAATGAAAATTTATGGTGTTCATCCATTGCAGGGAAATATGTGTAAGTGTTTAACGATATTTATACCTGTCTTCGGAGAAAGGAGAATTCTTTGCAATTAAATAAATCTTGAAAATGTCTTCTGTAGAGAAATAAAACGAATTTTTCAACGAGTTGCTATTAGACATTGAGACTTGTAACTAAGAGAGATATAGTGAATTATATTTCAATTATTTCTTCCATTATCCGAACTTATGACACTTATCTGTCGGGAAAAAAGTTAAAAAGCGTTTAGTGCAATATTTATGATGATGTCCAGGGAAAAGAATAGCGTGAAATGATGATTCCTTGCTATTAAGTATGACACACGTGAATCTGTGTTTCTTGGTCTACAGAATGGGGTGGATTTATGGCAAGTTACCTTGGAATATTCGATTAGGAATAATATATCTTTAAGTCTCTTCTGATACTCGTATCAGTAGTTTAATTAATTTTATTAATTAATTTATTGATATTTATTAATTAATTTTACACCTTTATGATACTGATACACTAGGGAGAAGTTGAGATACTGTAGATTCTATTTTGAAATACGGAATTCTAGATTCATACTTTCTATTTTCAAATATCTACAGATTCTAATTTGGAAAATAGAATTCTAGATCCATAAATACTGATTCACTAGGAGGAAGTTGAGATCCTCTAGATCCTGTAAATCCCATTTTGAAATATAGAATTCTAGATTCATACCTTCTATTTTCAAAGATGGAATCCTAGATCTACAGATTCTAATTTGGAAAATAGAATTTTAGATCCATACTGATCCACTAGGAAGAAGTTTAGACCCTATAGATCCCATTCTGAAAAGCAGAATTCTAGATCCACACATCCCATTTTCAAAGATGGAATCCTAGACTTTCAGATTCCCTTTTAGAAAACAAAATTCTAGATCCCCACGTTCCATTTTCAAAGATCGAATCCTAGATCTACGGATCCCATTTTGAAAAGCAGAATTCTAGATCCACACATCCCATTTTCAAAGATGGAATCCTAGACTTTCAGATTCCCTTTTAGAAAACAAAATTCTAGATCCCCACGTTCCATTTTCAAAGATCGAATCCTAGATCTACGGATTCCATTTTGAAAAGCAGAATTCTAGACCCACACGTCCCATTTTCAAAGATGGAATCCTAGACCTACAGACCCCATTTTAGAAAACAGGATTCTAGATCCATAAATCCTATTTCTAGAAATGGATCTGTACACGTGAAAGATACACAAATCCCATTTCCAAACAAGAAATTCGCATCTATTAAACTAAAAACAAAATACACAATACCAGTCTTATCCATAACCACGTTTTCTCAAAAAGAGAAACGTTGAATGAAAATTATTTACGATCAAACACAACGATCATTCATCACACGTATCGCTATTCCGAGAGGCGCAATCTCTGACACAATTTTGCCAGAAACTCCCGATTTTCGCAAAAATTTTCGAAGAACCTCTACGCGATTTTTAAACGTTTTAAATGTAATACCGCGAAGATGTGAACGACTAATAAAAAGAGAAATGAAATCATGTTCATCGACAGAAGTTAAAACGTATTTAATCTAAATATAGCGATGATCCACAGTAGGATCAGCGAGATCTTCAAAGTGTACGCTGTTTAAAAGAGAACCTTGGTTTCCTTTCTTAATCTTATTAGACATTAGGCAGACGCGTTACAAAATGGCCGCTGCCTTAGAATTTCCAAGCACTTTCCCGAGGAACGGTTCACTCGACAGCCTCTCGATTACTTTCGTCATTGTGCGATGATCAAAGAGCGAGCCTAAATTGCCCAGAAGACACAAAAACCGCCATTCAACCGTAGAAAAACCCTTTCTAATCTCTAATATCCTTTAGCGACCACAAAGCTATCGGAACCGTTACCTCCCATGACTAATCGTTACTGAAAGTTCTAACAGACCAAACGCCCACGTTTCTTTTGTACCAATGATCGAGAGCCGGCCGATTATAATACCTAGTCACGTTCATGGCGTGGATTATAATTTTAATACGACAGCACGTGATTTTGTATCGCAGTTAAACTCGTGGACCTCGGATTTTATTTCCCTTCTCCTGTCGTTACCCACTTTTCGACTTTTTCCTCCTTTTCGTTTCTCAGATGCACGAAGGATACGAGAAAGGATAAACGAGAGGGGAATTATTCGCGGATTATAATAACCACGACGAATAAATTGATTTTTCTGCCGGTAATTAGGCGACTTTTTTTCACAAGGTTCGAAGTA
The DNA here is from genome assembly GCF_001483705.2 of Eufriesea mexicana. Lineage (NCBI taxonomy): Eukaryota > Metazoa > Arthropoda > Insecta > Hymenoptera > Apidae > Eufriesea > Eufriesea mexicana. Next base: position 972,310 of record NW_016913558.1, on the reverse strand, counting down.
AGAGGCCGCGATGAAATTTATTTTTACTTCGATTCTGGCCTGCGAAATGATCTGCGAGTCGAGTAGAATGATGAAACGCAGGAAAAGATAATAAACGAGCCTATAAAAGGGGAGCGCGCAAACGCCTAATCGAAGAAATTTAAATAATCGCCTGAAGAAGTCGAAGGAAAATTTTAAAAATCGGCAGCGATATGAAGATTAAACGGGAATTAGAAGAATACAGCAGAAACGGAAAAAGAAATAAATATAATTGAAGAGGAAATAAATGAGAGTGAAAAATAACGATATGAAAAGTCTGGACGTTTGGAAAGTGGGATTAAAGTAATAAATCCAGTACGCATGGAAAAATAGAAATATACCATGGGAAGAGGAGATAAACACCTAACCAGACAAATTTTTAAAAATCGCTTCAGAAAAGATTAAAAAGTTTACTCAAAAGAACGGATACAAAAAGGAAAGCGGAAAATAAAAACGAGAGGCGTGACAGAAAAAAAGAACAATAAATGAAAGAAAACAGGAGACGGAAAATTGAAAAACATCCCGATATAAGAAAAATAAAAGCACATAAAAACACTTTAAAAAAGAAAGGAAACCAAAAAATAAGGAATTAATCAAAAAAGCAGCATGAAAAAGAAAAACAGGTGACTTAAATAGACAACTATGTCAAAAATAGGAGAAACAAAAAAGTAAAAAGATGATTAAAAAACACCATAAAAATTTCGAAGTAAAAGCATTTAAATATACCTAAAATACTGAACACGTCAAAAAAGGAAGAAACAAAAAAACAACAAAGTAATCAAAAAACACCTCGAAAAAAGAAATAAGAACACTTAAATAGACAAACATGTAAAAACAGGAGAAACAAACAAGTACAATAAAAATACAATTAAAAAACACGGCAAAAATCTGGAAATAATAACATCTAAATATACTGAAAAAAGCGAACAAATAAAAAAATAACAAAGTAATTAAAGAACACTTAAAAAAAAAAGAAATAATGAATTAATTTGAATAGACCAACGCGTCGAAAAAGGTAAACAAAATAGTAAAAAGATAATTAAAAAAACACGGCAAAAATATGGAAATAATAGCATTTAAAAGCACTCAAATTAGCAGACACGTGGAAAAAGAAAAAATTTAAAAAGGCAATAAAAAAAGAACGGAATAAAAGTGACAAAAGTCAAAGGTCTGGCGAGCAAAGATAAACGTCGCGGCTAAACGGATGCGCGGTGGTGGGGGAAATCCTTCGTAATGTGGACATCCTTGGCATAAGCATAGAAAGCTAGAAAGCCTCCGTAACGATGATAACCCAAATACAGCGCGGCGCACACGGTGATCCGACTTTGTCCGAGAGAAACCTTCTGGGCTCGCGCGATTCCACGGCGAATCCGTCGCGGTTGCGCGCTCCGTTTTCGGAGAAAGTGTATTTCCGTTTGCGCACGCGCCGACAGGCACGCCGCGACGGGAAAAAAGGGAAACGTTTCTCCGTCGATCGACGTAAAGCGGAAATAAGTCGAACGCGACGGATCTCGCGTTTTCCCTTACCCAAGTCTACCAGTGCTAAACTCTACGATGCGATACGGACTTAATCCCTCGCGTTCGAAGATTTTCATCTCTATGAAAGTATAACGATTCCATTTTCTCGGCGAGGAAACATCGTGCGATTATAAGTTAAATTTGATTTCACAGGGCAAGGTTAATATTATTTAAAGCAGTTAATAGGGATATTGGAAAAAATTAGTAGCTTTAGAATATTTTCACGAAAATAGCAGAACTCGTGTAACGACCGTCATTCTCACACTCGCCGCTAGATGGATCCCAACTTCATGGAGGTTCGAGGACTTTCTCGCAAGTCCTCGGTGAATCCTCGACCTCCCTAGAAGTTCCTATACGGTCTAACACAGGGCCTGCTAAAAAGCCTTACCGATGAGTCCACTAGAAGGCCCAGGACGAAACGCATCCCTTCCTTTTCTTTTCGTTCTTTCTAGCAGCACCGCCACGCGGGGATACCTGCAACCAGCTGACTTCAACCAACATGGAGGAGAACCCTCTATACTCGACAGTTTTTATTTACTCATCGGATGAACCTAAGACGATGATCAAATTTGGCTGCCGAATTTTCGAAAAATCTCATTTGTCGGACTCGGCAGAAATATTTTAGCACGTGGAAATGGAGACTATGCATCAGTTAGGTGTGAGAGGAATCTTTGATTGGACGGTATCACCCTGCATCTAGATCTATCCTTACTTCGAAGAATCATCCAGCTTATCAATTCTCAAAGTTGGGTTATGTGACGCAATGGGCCCTAGTTATAGGGCCTATAAAAACCGTGCAAAAGGTTCGATGTCACACTTTTTGACAGTCCACCATCTGCACCATGCATCACAGAAGACTTCGAGTCTCCGTATATTTTATACCGCCAAGAAATATAAAATATAATCAGAATCAAAAGACTCTTTTGACCTGTGGGCACGAGCGTCGCATATAGGCGCTCAAAATACGGACACCCCATATATCCGGCATCCAAATGATGCGTATACAAGTGCAATCTATATACGATTGTTCCATCCAGCACAGTTGTTATTTAAGACTTACACGCACAGAAATATACGCACAGAAACCACACACACTGTACATATCTCTGACGCGCGCTTCCGTTTAATGACAGTACTTCGGCGGACTGAACTGTCAAAGCGAAAGGGTTAATCCGATCTTTACCACACTTTTTAGCATTTTGAAATATTTCTATCTTTATTCGATCGGAACAATTTTTGCGAGATGGGCCAATTTTTCACTTCTTCAAATGGGTTAACCGTTTAAATCCTAGAGGCTTTTGGAAGAAGCCGATCCTTATCGCATAGGGTACAACCTGTACCGTAGCGAAAATGAACAGATCAATTCCTAGCAGGAAGAATCAGTTTCTAGAATCTTAGGAAAACTTTCCCAGGCTCCTTCCGCGAGTGTTGCGCGCAAAAATGGCTAGTTAGCATATGCAACTAATGACCATGATCCCTATCATCGATATACACGTGCAACCCTAAGACGAAAGCCGTTAAACACTCGTTACGAAATAATTCAGCGCGAAGTTTGCCACTCGATTAAAATTTTCTCATTATTGCTATGCAAATAGCCGGATAAAAACGGTGAGAGTGGGGAAGGGTGAAGGAAGAATCGTCGGTCAAATGAACATCAAGGGGCTAACGAGCTAGGCGTCGATTCTTCGATCTCCTGCGAATGTCTTTAGCTTAACAACCGGTATTATCCCCTCGTTTCACGGTGTCGCTCGAGAAAACGTTTTACGAGAATTGACACAACGGTTTAATGCTCTCGCGAGCTAGAGACGGCGTTTGCCACCTCGTAGAAAGCCGGTTAGAAGTTTTCTTTTTTCGCCACGAGGAGTGCTCGTTCACTTTCCCTCGCGAGCCAGCCAGCGAAATGCCGATCGTCGCTCGCCAGGAACCAGAGATTTGACAAAAGAACGCAATTGCGCAATAACGCTGGCACTTTGTTGCGCCTGCCGTTGCGGCAGTGCGACCAGAGCCCACGAGCACTCGTGAAATCGATGATTGCGAGGAATGTTTCGTTAGAGCATGTCGAAACGATGGGAGAAGAAGGTAAATATGTCAGAAGGAATCTTGGGAACCAATGACAAAGGTATCTTACTTCGAGATACTTGTAGGAAAAATTAATTTAGATAAATGTTCCAAGCTGATGTTGAAAAATTGGTTGTACCTGAGGTGTACCCGATCGAAGAGAAGTGACAAAAATGATAATGAATGCGAAGTTTTTGATTAAAAATTGAAAAATCGCTATTTGTACCCTGATAGATTTAGTGTTAGGTATTAGGTGGTGTTTGGTGTTTTCGAACGCGTTTAAGCTGCCTTTAATTTTCGTAACACCTAGTAGGATACATAATATACATTGAAAGTAAGCTTGCTATATTTTTGACGATTTTGATAATAAAGAGTTAAAGACCAGAGTTTGTAATACACGTTTTCGTTAAAATACAGGATATACCTTAAAATTTGGTATAGGAATCCTGAAATTGCCGAGGGAAAGAAATATAATCTCGCGGAATAATAAGTAGTCCAAAACTAGGCAGAAGCTGCTACCCGAAACTCCATAAATAATTCCCATAAAGCAAACCCAAAGAGACAGCCATCCATCATCGACGATAAGCCCAGCTCAAAGTCTCTAGCAACCCCTGGTAGACCCAATACCACTCTAGAACGAGCCCACTAGCACTCGTCCAGCAGAGTCTACCACTCCCACAGCCAACATCTGTTGCTCTCGAACAACGTTCCCATTCGTAATCCCCGGCACGACCCCTGTCCAGAAAATTGCACGTACCCTATCCTACTACGGAAGCCGGCCACGCGATCAACGCTTCTAATTCGAAGCTTCGTGGCCCGTGGCGAGGCTCTGGAAGGGGTCTAGAGACTCAGCGTGCCACGAGGGCTGCTGGCGAGCACAAAAGGTCCACGGCAGCGCCGTCAAAGGCGGGGTTCATCGTACACAAAGTGGGTAAAGGTAGGTAACCCATTTCTTTCCCTGCGCCTGTTCCAGGCTACCCGTGTATCCCGATACTCTGTCTCTGTCCTCTGCACTGGCCCGTACACACCAACACCGCTGGAACCTGGAACCAACACGGCTGGAAGCTCGTCGTTGAGTATTGAGCGGGGTGAATGCTCTTGCGCAATGCACGTACAGCAACCCCAACCTCGTCGACCTCGAGGCTCCTTCGTCCGGGTCTAGCCTGGCCCTGCTCGCGATTGATTAACCGAATACCGATGATGTTTCATCGTATTAGATTATTCGCCACTAGGCAACCTGGGGTCAGCTGGTGGGCAGGATGACGAGGTTAGATATGGACTCAGACCAATTTGAAAGGGACAAACGTAGAAGGGCTTCTTGCTACGTGGAATTAGCTCGTATTGACGAGACCAGACTCAAGAACGACGCTGTTTATGATCAGCTGAGCTGGGACTAGGTCTGTCGTACCTTGGCTGAGGAATCGATTAATCCTTAGCATTTGGGACTGAAATGATCGATGTGAAATAGAGGAAAGAAGAACTGCTAATTAGACTGTTATATAAATGAGAGACAAGAATAGTTGAACTTGGAGAAGAACTAGTACAGTCTTTCATAGGCAAAGTTAGGCCACGAATCAGTTCATCCCAACTCTCAGCGATCGTTTTAATTATACCAAAGGATCTCGTGACGGCTACATAGGATTAGAAAATAATTTCGGGGAAAGTCGACAATGAATGAGTTAAAAGGCCACCGTGCAATTTAGCTTGCTCGTCATCCCCTGCTAATTACGAGCCTGGGGATGGAGGGTACTTTGTGACGTATGACCTACAGGTCGAGGTATTCACGAAGGCTTCAGCTCGATGCGAGAATACTTGGTTTCATAAGAAGTCACCGAGTGATAAGGAACTTATTGGATCCCCAAGAGCTGGAGAGGTGGTAGTACCAAGGCTCTCCTTTCCAAGTGAAATATCGAACGAAACGCTGGGGTTGCCTTATCGAAGGGAAACGCGAGCTTTCGTCTCTCCTCTTTCTACCCTCGCCATCTTTCAAAGGCAGAGAAAAAGAAGAAGAAAGAAGGGAGAAAAGGAAGAAAAGAGCACGGCGCAGGAGCAATTAGTCTGTAACCAAGTTTTACGGCCGTTTTAATGGGCTTCCATACAGAAGCTGGCCTTCTGAGGGACCCTCTTCTCTTCCCATGAAGGTCCGCCAGCCTCCTGAACCGTAAAGGGTTCACGTGTTTCGCGAGAAGAAGATGAAAAAGGGTAACGAAACGTTTGCTCGTCAACAAGCCAACTTTTCGACGATCCCTCCCCGGTCGGATTCGCTAACCGCACAGTCTATGACCAATTAAAAAGTTACGAGTATCGTCGGTAAATATCGGTGATCGAGCGTTTGCGAGTCAGACGCGATTACACGTGCACCAGGCTCGGTGGTGGTCGGGAAACCAGCTCTCGTTTGCATCCATGTGACCGATTCCCTCGCAGCTGACGCTCGCCGAGCCATTTAATGGCTCGTTATGGACGAGGAGAAAAAATGGAACAGCTTGTGGAAAAAACGACACGCGAGATCGTTTTTTCCCTGCCTTTTTGACTACTAGCCTTTAACGGGCAACAACGAATCGATATACAGCTTCGGTTTTACACGAGGATATCAGGTTCCGCGTTGTTGGGGTCTAGTCATTGGGATGAACAGGGTATCCTGGTTCAAAATCGAGATCAATTCGAGATAGAAATTAATTTGAGACTGAAAAATTACTGGAGACCTCGTAGTCTATGGGTTGGATGATATAACGGGTGTCTTGAACGCATGGTACGACGTATGGGCTTTTTATGAGCATTAAACGACCTACCGCTGAGCCTGGCACCCAAGAGTATCTTGTTGCACGAGTGATCAAGGGCTTCGACAATCGAATAAAAATCATAGAGTCTATACCAGCATCAGTTTCCTCATCAGTGAAGCTTTTTAGCGTTCGAAGAACTTCACGATCGGATAGGGATCACGGATCATGGACTCTATAGTAATGCCAGTCATCCATCGGCAAAGCTAGTCTTCTGGTAGCCGATAAATCCGCAATTGGAGAAAAATCACAGTACCGAGACCAGTGTCAGTTCTGTCACCAGCCTATCAGCTAGCTATCGGACACGGTTAACCTGTGCCACTGGGCAGGAATCGCATGTAACACCGTCAGTTTCGTCACAGGTGATCGGTTCATTAACTAACCCCAATTTTCTAGTACTTCGAGATTCTTAGACATCCGCACCAGCACGATAAGTCCTGTCATCGACTCCGTCAGTCATCCGTCATCGAAACTGATACTTCGACTATTCCAAGAACTATGCAACCGAATTAGAATCACCTAGCCACGAGACATCTGTCAGCCATCCATCACCGACTGTGATTAAGTCTCAACAAACTCTCTCGAGCATACCTCTCGCGTTTTTCCCTGCACAGTGCTTCAGCCTCGCGGAAATTGAAGCAAACACGAGCCATCAACGCAACCAGCCGCGTGTATTAACAGATATAATGGTCGCGTAGAGAGGAACAGCACGCGGAATTCCAAGGATCCCGGGAGTAGCCATTTCAGCTGATTACCGGGCAATCATATTCTTGCACAAGCGGCCAGATCATGCGTTGCAAAGATCACCGCGTGCACGTGCTCGATTCGTGCGAATTGAATGTCAGTAGCCGAGCAGCTTCGCCACTTTGGCTGGAAGGAAGCCGAGCTTCTTGTAATTAAAGCTGAAAGTGTGGCAGAGAAAGGGGCAAGTGGCGCTTTCTCGGATCGATTGTGAAAAATAATGGACGCGGGAGGGTCGATGGGCGAAGGAAAAAGAGAAATGAAGGAAAGGCGACGAATGAGGAGCCATTTGAAAAGCAAAGCACGATAAGCCGGCGCGAACTCCCTCTGCTCCAAGGGGTGGAACCCCTCGGATCTTCCTATCCCGAGCACACCATCGGGCCAGGACAAATCCCTGGCGATTCCTGCCCTGGAAAATTGCATAAGTTTCCACGGCGTGCCACTTTCTTTTCCCTCTTCCTCCCTTTCTTCCAGGTTTTATTGTACCTCGATCAGGTAGCAGGAAGGAGTTTAATATTCGTTGCAATCGATGAGAGTTCCACCGGCTGAATATAAAATAGAGCAGCTTGGGGCCTGCTATGCGAGAACTGTTGAATCCCGTGGCAGAATTGTCGCCAGTCTGTCATTATTCTGGACAGAGGGAAGATACCATCGCTGTTATTTCAAAATTCTCAGGCAATTGATAGGTGTTGAATCTTCTATACGAGGATTAAGCTCGTGCTAGGGTAGCCTGCGGTATGATTGTCATCGTGAATTTTTCAACAGAAGTGACATTATCCACGATCGTCGATCAGTTTGCGAGCAATTTTGCGGAGTAATGGGAAATCCAAGTACCTGGCTGGCAATTTACGAATGGCTCGAGAATGCTGGTGTTTTGTGAACCATTCTATCGGAACGATAGGTCAGTTCTGGTGGCATCAATGGATTTCGTTACTCAGAAAATTAGATCCGCCGCGTTAGATCTGGTGAAAGATAGCGATAGTCAAGTAGGTTGACAGATATTGGAGTTACGGAGGCTGATGACACTTGTAATACTCTTTTATCTACGTTTCTAACGTCTACGTAGCTCGTGTCTAGATTAGGTTCAGCTCGCATACGATAATTATGAAAACGGAGAGTCCGAGCTCGAGGATTTTCATCAGTTTGACAGTTTTTTGGGTATCAAACTCTGATCATGAACACTCGAACCGGTTCTGTCCCTTTCAATCGCGATTCTTCGACAACCCCTATTCCCAGCAGTCAAAATACATTCGCCGAAACATGAAAGACAGGATTGCGATGCTTATGGCGAGGGTAGATTACAAAGGACTAGCAGACGTTCCATGTTCTATCGACAACTTGGACGTAGGAAAGCGACTGGCTGTCGAATGTCGAATAAAAAGTTGAGGAGGTATGTTTGCAAAGTAGCATGATTCATAACTGCCAGCGGTCGATATTTCGATATACAGATGGTCTATCGGCATTTATCGTTCGAGCTGATGGGATTATCGATAATGAGTACATGCTAGCGTTGCAATTATCGATATGAAGATGAAATTCCAGCGACCATTAAGGACCTAATGAGCGGTAATTAAAAATTACCATTTTGTTACATGCATGATACTATTGAAACTGTTTCTCTAATTTTCTATTAGGGTGGAATTTGAGGAATTATATGGGAGCTATTGAATATTACTTCGTAAATTAGGTATTAAATCGATAATAAAAAAATTTAGGAATTTTTTAGCAATTTTTGTAAGATGTTTGAATTTTTGTAATTCCCTAGGTCCTTAGGAATAAAGAAGAATAATTCGCAATTGCTTGGAATTTTTTAGCAATTTTCATAAGATACCTAAGTCCTTAAGGAATTAAAAGAGTAATCTGTAATTATTTGGAATTTTTTAGCAATTTTCGTAAAATATTTTAGTCCTTAAGGGATTAAAAGAATAACTTTATTTTTCGATTTGCATAGTAAGAAATTATAATAACACACTCCGATTCCGGTCAGTTCCCTTTTCCCATATCAGGGACGTAGCGAAGCAGCGAATATCGAAGCCAGCAGATCGAGAACGATCGCATTTTTCAAGATGGCTGAACCGTAGGCGGGCCCGGTTTTCGAATTAAATTTAAAGAAGAGGGATGTAACGACAACCGGGTAACTCGATTTCCAGAGCAGTCGTCTGTAAAACGAAAGATCTGGATTTAAATCCTGCACCCGCGATCGATACGGTCAGCCCCGTTCTTCCTCGCCGGAAGTGGAATTCGTTTCATGCTTCCAGCGTTTAATTTCGTTTGTAACCAAAGAGGGCGGTGTTTGTTGGACTGTTTGAACCGTAGACGGCTGGCCATTTCGCATTACTAACCCGAGGAACAATATAACCTCGACGGTCCAGTTGCAATTTCTCTGCTAACTCGTCTAATTTTAGTTAAGTCTCGGTGAAATTCATTTGCTCGCTAATTTTTCAACCGATTACCGAACCCATCGCGAAAAATTAAACACGAGATAGGTATACAAAAATTGTAATTAGAACACACGAATGGGATACGAAAGGACATAATCATTTCGTATCGAAAAATTAGGAGATTCTCGAGGAATCAAAGAAATAAGCATCTTTCGCTGATTTTTATATCTACATTCGATTTCTGACGAAATACTGTTAATTACCTGTCCTCATATTTAATCTTACATAACCAAGTTTCGCGCATGCCACGAAAAGTTGGCCAGTTGGCCAAGACCTGTGGGCCCTTACGATATATTCGAATAATTTTGCATTTAAATATCCATAACCCAAATACATCGGACCAAAATCTGACAGAAAGTAACTATTTATAGAAATACAATCCAATCTCGTTCATAACGTAACCTAACATAACCTAAAATTAAATCCATCATAGACAAAACTCGGAACTTGTATAATTACGTTATCCTCCATTTTGTCTACTATCATAAACTTCTGCGAGTTACACGGAAGCAACCCTGGCTCCTTAAACAACAGCGTGTACACCGTAGTTCGTACGACATAACCTAAAATTACCTCGCTACTCGCAGAGACCAGCAGTAGCTGTTAATTAAAACCTCAGCGGGTAAATCACGTTTAACAACATCGTCAGAAGCGTCGTCAGGAACGTAGCAAAGCCGAGAAAGATCGCGGGTTCTCGAAAGGGAACCATGACACGACAACCCGACGCGTCCTCCGAACTCGCGAAATGAACGACAGCTGAATGGCAACGGGGAGGAGCGTGGCTGCACGCGTGCCGCAAATGGGAAAGTCTTGTACACGGTCGCGGCACATTTTTATCGCTGCAACGTTTCGCCACGCCACGATAGCGTACCGAGCACGCTAGAGGCGAAGTAGCGCGCGCGCATGCGCGTCGGCGCGCCACGTGCGGCGCTGGTCAATTACTTTCGTTTTATTCTAATCCCTTTTATTTTCATTACGACTATCATTCCGAGTTTTGCAACTGCTTTATTTTAACTTCACTTATTATTTCATATCAATTCGAATCGTTATTTTCATTATTGGCATTATCTTATCGAAATTTTGACTGTTATTCTAAATATCCTAATCGCCTAATTGGTTCGAATTATTATTCTAATTCTTGTGATTGTTATTATAATTAAATATGATTATTATTATTATTATATTATTATTATAATTACTTCGTTTTCATTTCAAATTTTACAATTATTCCGAATTTTAATTCTAATCGTTGCTTTAATTATTTTATCACGATCGTGACTATTAGTCTGGCGATTTCTCTTAATTCCGTTTATTTCATTTCAATCCTAAACTTGCACGTTACGAAACTAAAATATCCAGATCCGAAACAGTGTAGATTACAGAGTGTGAAAGTAGAAGACACCGAATGCATTCGCGTACCACATACGATACGTGTTTCGATTCGTATGCGTAATCTTCTCAAGCGTGCCGTGTTTGTGCAAGAAAGATCAGATTTTGTAGAATAAGTAGAACGAGAAGTTTTTAAACGAACTTTTAGGTCACCGTAGAACTTTTATCAGTATTTGTGTTAAGTTAGTGTAATCGTAATACATACGACAGATCCGTGCCGGAGAAGTAGCGCGCGCGCATGCGCGTGAACGCGGCTCGGCGCAACGTTGGTCAGTGATTCTTGTTTCGTTGGAAAAATCAAATTTCCACGAATCCGCTGGCACGCGAAATTTTTAAACAGTTGCCCGAGTCACTGCAGTACGGTCTTAGCATTCGTGCATCGCGAGGTTAATCTAGGCTCTGTCCAATCATGGCGGAATTCGATCGGTGATCGTCCCTGATTAAATAAAATTCAATCTATGCCAAGTGTCCCGGAGAATCACGCGAGGATGCAGATATTCGGTTATCACAGTTAAAACGTCAACAGTGATTTACAATACACAGCGATAGCAGGACAATAAAATGAGATATATATAGACACCGTTCGCAATGGAAGCGTTGCAAAATCAAACTGAATCATTCTCCTCGCCAACAAATGTCCTGGAAGAAACACAGATCATCCCACAGAACTCCACGCGAGACGTTAACAAACTTAAAAATACATTTTTATAACGTTCGTCGAATTTTCGTTCGACGAATTCTCACAAAACCTAACCTAACTTTCCCCGTCTAACGGTGGCGCGGGAAATTTAAAATTCCTGAGTACCAGTGCTATAAGAGACGTTTCAAAGATGTATTTTTAAAGATAAAGAAAAGACTCTCGGTTTAACGAACTCTAATAATCCTGCCTAATAAGTCCAAACCTGACTTATCTAACGGGAGCACGATAAATTTAAGATTTCTCGCTATCAAAACGCGATACAGACTACGTATGGAGTACCGACTGTTTCATAAGTATATTCCAATAATACGAAACTGTTCGAATAAAGCTGTTTAATGGATTTAGAGTGTAATTTGTCAATGGGAAGGATAGTAGGATAAATTTCTTGCAAGGTTTCTTAACGTCAGCCAATGACAGACCTCTAGAGGCCACCCGTCGATGATTCATGATCCCAGCCCTCTTTCATCTCCGCTCTTTCTTCCTTTCTTTCTTCACTTTCGACAGTCTCATTTCGTCATACTGGTTCACGTTTTCGACTCGAATAATGCCCGGTGAAACTGTTTGACGATCAAACATCTTCTCGTTCCGTCGAGTCCTCTGACACCGCTTTGGCGACATCATATTATGAAACGTCCTGTACACGCCACTTTCACTATCGCGGCCAAGTTTCATAACTGTTATTATCGAGGTCATACGTAGGTTGGAGAGAAGTCGGCAGAGAGGCAGAGAAAAGGGTTCCTGCAATGGATTATCGTCATCGATCCCTCATCGACGCCGATTTCCGCGAGTCAGACGAACGATTTTCGCGAGAAAACGCGCCAACTCGTCTGGTTTTCCGATTATTGCGTCTTCTTGTAGAAAAAGATCTATTTTATCGTGGATCTTTCGAATTTATGAGCAGGATTCCTTCGTTTAAGGACAGAATACAGGGTTTCATAGATTTTTGGGTATCCTGGATCTTCTTCGAACAAAAGTCTATTTTTCTGTGGATCTTTCGAATTTGCAAATTGAATCCCTTGGTTTAAGAAATCTACTGTTTTATACAGTTTTGGGATTAATGGATCTCTTTTCAAGGGGAAGTCTATTTTTCTGTGAACCTTTTAAATCTAGGAATTAGATCCCTTCGTTTAAGGAAGAAATCCACTGTTTCATACAGTTTTGGGATTAATGGATCTCTTTTCAAGGGAAAACCTATTTTTCTATGGATCTTTCAGATCTAGGAACTAGATCCCTTCGTTTAAAGAAGAAATCCATGGTTTCATAGAATTTCAGAATGCTTGGATTTATTCTTTTGAGATAATTCTATTTTTCAGTGTGCCTTTCGAGTCTTCAAACGTATCATAGAAATTTATCCCATGAATTGCAGTTTTAATTTATATAACATGTATAAATTAACAAATTTATTATCAATAGCAAATTGTTCACAACGTACATTTATAATAAAAGTGAAAAAATTAATAAATTATTCGCTATTAATTGAACTTCCAATGTAATTGCGTTAAAGTCTAATTATAATTTGCAAAAAGTTTATAAATTTTTCCACTGATTGTTAATCACAAATTGTTCACAACGAAAATTTATAATGGAAGTGGAAAAAATAATAAATTATTCACTATTAATTGAACTTGCAATGTAATTGTGTTAAAATGTATCTATAATGTGCACAAAAGTTTATAAATTATTGCACCTATTGTTAATAACAAATTAATATTGTTATTAACAAATTGCTCGCAACGTATATTTATAATAAAAGTGAAAAAATTAATAAATTATTGCCTATGAGCGCGGAAAATTAATAATTAATAAAATCGACGAAATTCGAAAATTTTTGATTGGGGTGGGGGACTCGGCCGATGAGCGGCTATATAAAGGGCGACGCGACGGAGCAGAACTCATTTGTCAGTTTGACTTCGGAAGTGTAACATATAATTTTCATAGTGCGCGAGGGGTGGGGGTCCGAAGTGAGGTTGGGGATGGCTACCCTACCCTCACCCCACCCCATTAAACAATTTACTAATCTTTTTTTTTCGTTTTCAGCTATTAATTTTTCTTTTATTTCAGATATTAATTATTTTTTATTTTTTCAGGTTTTAATTATTTTATTTATTTCAGATGTTATTTTTCGTTTATATCTATTTATATTTGAACATTCGAATATTTCGTATAATATTCGAATGTCTCATCGTTGGGTTGTTGTCTCGTCGTTGGGTTCCTTATGTCTCATCGTTGGATTGTTAATAATTTTTATATTTCATGTCTAATTTATTTTCTTTCAGGTTTTAATTATTCTTCTCTTTCCACATTTTACTTTTTCGTTTTTATTCATCTTCATTCGAATGTTTCGTCGTTGGTTTGTTTCTGTCTCATAGGTGGTTTGTTCCTTCCACTTGGTTAACCTTCATGGTTTCTATTCGTTCGTTTCCTTTCCTCATGCTAATGCCTTTCCTTTCAGTTACATATTAACAATAATATATTCTGTTTTAGCTTTTAGGTTTCTCAAGACTTCATTTGCGACACATCAATGAACGATGCGTGCGTTTACTTCTAAGTTATCATAAGATAGATCCATAGACTAAGTATCATGTGCGCGCTATCCGTACAAAGGTAAGCTACCTAATTTGGAGCGAAATTTATAAATTCTCTATCATTTTCTTATCCCCCTCGTTTAGCAAATAGAACATAATTGTTCTCGCGATAATCGCGATCGTTCGTAAGTACCGACTAGCCTACGCGACGTGCTCTCGTGTACTCGATAAGTACATGCTTCTTAAGTCATCCTCACGACTCGTCTCCGACACTCATTTCCAGTCACTGTCAATCTCGTCATGCATCGGGTTCCAGGG
>NW_016913558.1:942121-957482 GCF_001483705.2 Eufriesea mexicana | reverse complement strand
TTCGCTCCAAGTTAGATTAGGGTACCTTTGATACGGATAGCACCAGTAGGATGCGCCACTAGGGCGCATGTCGGGTCTCGATGCGTAGCCACCTCCTCGTGGTGAGACCTGGTAATTGGTATTATGTTCCAAAGAGAAATCTTTGGAAAATGATACCAAGCTAAGAGCTACGCATCAAGTATAACATATTATATATCTATCTCTTATCAATTTTCAATCTCCCCTTTGAACTTTGTCAAAATCTTTTCCTTCTTCACAGTCTATTTTACATTAGCTCCTTGCACTTGGCATTCGGTACCTACACGTAGCTACAGCACTGTCGAGGCTACAAAAGCGAACAATGGCCGCGTGACGTATAACCCATGTAATAAACGAAATAAAAATAAAAGTAAAAATAAAATCAATTCGTTACACGAAATATTTATATACCTAACCCTTATAAAACACCCCGTCACATGGATACAATAACTACCCCATTAAAATCCCAATTTCATCCACTTTAAAAATTCAAATGACACGATTGAACAAAATAAACACAAGAATAAAAATGAAATCCATTATTGGAATTGGGATTATAGTGGAATACTCCACTACCTAACGCTCCACCACAATACAACAATTACCCAGTGTCCCAACCCGAATGGGTCGAATCCTCGGTTTCCGGAGCAGCGAAAGGGTTAACGAGACGCGTTTATGGCGCGGCGGATCGGGGAAAGTTAATCGCACGGATGCCATTTAACTCCGTGGGCTGTCTCGTCGTCGGGTGTACCGACTCTGGAAAGTATCATCGGCCTTCCCGCGTGTCGAAACAATATTCTCGTTGACTCGTGCCGGTTTCCCCTTACAGCGGAGAAACACGGGAACGCGGCCTGTTCCAAATTAACGTTTTCTTCCTCACCGTTGGAAGAAGTCGTTCCTGTTCGCGAACCGTCGAACGAAAGAATCGAAAGGCCGTGGCGATGTGCGTGCCACTCACAGAACGACAATTTCGTGGTACCGTGAAAGGAGAACTGGTTGCACAAAGAGGAGAAAAGAGAGGACAGGGCGAACGGGAAGAGCATGGAACGAGCACGTGTAAGGGAGAAAGAGGGTATGAGGGTGAAGCAGAATCACCGAATAGGAGTACGCACGCTTTTTCGAGGGTGGCTTGAAAGCGGAGTGCATACCGGGTGTCCCGTTATTTCTTCGTATTTAACAATTTTAATTTTCGAATTTTTAATTGACGTTTTGCATATCCAATTTTTCGTTTATTTTTTAATTCGAATATACTGCTGGGATATGAAAGAAGGTAAAATTAATGTCAAATTTCGGAAATTTTTAGTTACCATGAATATTAATTATTCGTATTTTAAATATACAGTGAGTAAACTGTTATATCGTTATTATTGTATTCTTGTGATAGTAGTTATATATTTTATTTTATATAAAATAAGCAATATGTATGGAGGATAAGGAGAGACGGAACCCTTGTAATCCAATAGGAAAACAAGAAAGATTTATCTATCTATCTATCTAATATACAGTGAGTAGTATTTTTAATGGAGATATAGGTTAATATATATATTAACCCTTTGCACTCGACGATTTTTTGGCTAGAGAAGAGTAGAAATTCAAAGATTCTCTACTAAAAAACTGAAGATACTTTTTTGAGCAGTGGATAAAGAACTATATAATAACAGAATTGTAGAATTATTTGATTTCGATACCTCGCACACTGTTACATTACATTAAATTTGATATGTTAATTAATATCGATCTTTCAAATTTTATGAAATGGCGACTGAAGTTCACCTCTCGAGTGCAAAGGGTTAATGTAATTATTGATAATTTATTAATGTAATTGTTGAAAAAAAGACGGCGAATGTTTATTGAATTATAAATTTGTCATGTTGTTTTAAATAGCTAGATTATTGTTTAGCAACGAGGTATTTTGTCAGTGTAATATGGAAAAGAATATACCAAATCGGATCAGACACTTTTGTAATCAACTGTATACAGCTGGTCAGGTATCATCCGCGGTTTCACGTAACCACAATGGCTCCTGGAACGCATTACCCAATGCCTGAACACTGCCTCGCCACAAACCTAAAGACTTCGCTCCCCGATTCCCCCAAAAATACCTCGAATCAACCATCTCCAACGTCCTATGTTCGCCAGCTTCCACTAACTTCCCAATCTCGCTATATCAATTCGACCAACCATAAATTCCCCTCAAGTGATCACGATTCCATCTCGAAATTATCACCCTCGATTTATGGATAAGGAGAACTACTCAAACGATCACTCTTGGTTTAAAGATTCCAAGGACAGCTCCCAAAAATTAATTTTTCCCCCAAATAATCACTCTCGGTTCAAAGATTCCAAGGACAGCCCTCAAAAATTAATTTTCCCCCGAAATAATCACTCTCGGTTCAAAGATTCGAAGAATAGCCCTCAAAAATTAATTTTTCCTCTAAATAATCACCCTCGGTTCAAAGATTCTAAAAACACCCTATTGAAAAATACTTTTTCCCCCAAATAATCACTCTCGGTTCAAAGATTCCAAGTACAGCCTTCAAAAATTAATTTTTCCCCGAAATAATCGCTCTCGGTTCAAAGATTCCAAGAACACCCCATAGAAAAATACTTTTTCCCTCAAATACTTGCTCTCGGTTCAAAGATTCGAAGAACACCCTATTGAAAAATACTTTTTCCCCCAAATAATCACTCTCGGTTCAAAGATTCCAAGTACAGCCTTCAAAAATTAATTTTTCCCCGAAATAATCGCTCTCGGTTCAAAGATTCCAAGAACACCCCATAGAAAAATACTTTTTCCCTCAAATACTTGCTCTCGGTTCAAAGATTCCAAGAACACCCCATAGAAAAATACTTTTTCCCTCAAATACTTGCTCTCGGTTCAAAGATTCGAAGAACAGCCCCCAATAAATAATTTTCCCCCCGAAACAATCACTCTGGGTTCAAAAGCTCGAAGAAACCCCATCGATGAATACCTTTTCCCTGAAATACCAACTCTCAGTTGAAAGATTCGAAAAGTCACGAATGAAGGTACTAACAGGACACCCGGTACGCAACCGTGTGTACGCAGAGCGTGCACAGAGGGAGAAATCCGCAGGAATTGCTGGGTAAAGACGACGGGTCTGGCAAAGTTGCGCGTTCACCCTCGAGCACCCAGTCACATCTCCCGTCTCGGGGATATTTAATATGCCGTGGCGGGGTTAGAGTTTCCACCGAGCAACTGGGAACCGGATAAATGCGCGAAGCCAACGCCGGCAAACTTTTCTGCGGAATGGAGCGTCGCTCTATCGATTCAACCGGTTTTATCAGCAACCTGAATACAGGATCGTCGCGACCGCCTTGGTTGCTTACCGGAAGGGGTACGAGCAACGTGGACGTGGCAGCCTGCTTTTCGTCAAACTGTTCCGCGATCGTGAAAAAGCTCGCGGGGTGGCGTTGTACACTGAAGGAGCCTAATTTCGGGGATGCCGGGGGTGGAGGAGGAGGAGTAGGAGTTAGGGTTAGAGTTTTCGGATGACTGGAACATGTTTGGGGAGGATTGCGAGAACCGTGGAGGACTTTGGTCTCCTCTATTGGATATCAGGTTGATGGGAAAACTCTTTGGGGGGTTGGTCCTCGGATGGATCGGTTGGATGATGATGGAAATTGGGGTGTTTGGTTACTCTGACTGGGGAATTGGAGAATGAAAAATGGGGGGAGGGGCCAGGGTCGGAGAATTATAAGATTAGGGAATTAATACATAGACTCGACTTTTGTTTGCGAATTTCTGTAAACTTACTCTCTAGCGATAATTCATCTATCCATTAATCATTTTAGAATTGGTATGGAATTTAGATGATCATTGGATAGGTTAATCCAATGGCAATAGTACTGTATAGGTGGCTATACTTAGCACTGTATTGTCAATTGTTAATATCTCTAGCGATAATTGATCTATCCATTAATCATTCTATTGGCTTCTGCTGAAATGTTAGACAACTTAAAGAACACCTAACACCGTTAGTATACCGAATCGAAGTACCCTTTGTAAGACACGAAATTTAATAAAGTGTCAGTAGAGTCGTTTTAACTTCTTTCGCTGCAAGTTAGGTTAGGTTGCCTTTGATACAGATGGCGCTGATCGATCGTTAAATTTTACCTGGGTACTTACGACTTACTGATTTTAGCATCTCCAATTATATCTTATTTCAACGATTAGGGTAGAAATGGAAAGTTATTTACGGAAGATTCATATAGGATTATATATGATACACTATATACACCTGATATTATATAGAATCAAATGTACCATAATATATATTACATATGTATCATATTCTATATTCTATATGACACATACGATAATAATATATAGTCATACATATATAAATATACTATATATACTACATATATTATATAACATATACACAGACAATACTATGCTTATGCTGTACATATACTACATTGTATATTATATTTTATACTTTATAATATATATACATATATTGTATATACAGTATCGTATACTATACTATATATTGCATCACACTGTATATAATACACCACGATAAATCTAACTTTAGAAAAAATATATTTACTACATATATTATATGTCACTCTATGTACTATATATATAATGTATTACTCTATATATTATACATACTACACATATTATACAACATATATAACATGCTTACGGTGTGCATATACTATATTATACATTATATTTCACACCGTATATAATATATACATATATTGTATATACTGTACTGTACACTATATATATATTATGTTATACTGCGTCGTATAGACACTACATATACATACATATATATAAAATTCTATATGTCACACCACGCTGTATATAATATACCTCGACAGATCTAACTTTAGAAAAATGGAGTACATGTACATTGAACGAGCCTCGATTACCAATACCATCACGATAGCCACTTCGCGAAAGCATCGTAAATTAAACGGAAACCGCAATTTGAATAAAGCGTACGAGACTGCTAACGGGAAACTTTATTTTCCAACCATTTTTCCCGCCAACTGCCAGCCCCCTCCCGCTCGCCGCTACCCCCCGCGTCTTTGACCGCGCGTTTTCATTATCGCGTTGCATTTGTTTCGCGATTTTCGTTGCGACCGCGCGGCATTATGCATCGCACAAGCTCCTTTTAACTCGTTACACAAGTAACTAAACAAAACGGTGGAAGGTAGGCTACGTATTGAAATAAAAAGAGCGAAGTTGTTCGCGGTTGTTTTCTGTCTCGTTAAACGTTGCTTTTACACGGACAAGCACAGGCTTTCTGCAACCGCTGCGAGCTGTTTTTAACGCTCTGCATTATGCAGGATAATTCATCAAAAGTAGAACGCTTAATCGTTGCATTTAACTGTTATAAAATAATACGTCGGCCCGGCGAAATTCCTCGATTTGCGAAATTTTGTAACTGCAAGCGGAATATACGGGACAAACGGCGAGAAATTTTCACGTATAAGCGTTACTTCTTCATTTTTAACAACGAAATCGGTGACCCTTGAATCTTTCGATGTATCTACTAAGAAATAATAATTGATCATGTAAGTGTTTTCTTCAAAATTTGAAAATGAAGATCGAAAGATTTTCAGCGTTTTCAGTTCTTAATGCCTCCGTGTGTAAACCAGTTTTAATTGCGTATGCGAATCACTGTTCCGATTTAGAATAACGCAATAAATACGAAAATTCTCTTAAAGCTACGCGTTACGTGCTATTTATTTGTTATTTTCGATTGAACGTTATTTAATATTCCAATTAACCCTTACACGATGTCTTTATCAATTACCAGCATTCGTGACGTATATATACTTCGACGAAATGTGAATCTCGTTACCTAACCTAAAAATAAACTAACCCGTTAATAATAAGAGAGACTACGATTTTGCTCATTCCTCTATTTATAAGTTTAATAATAGCATACCGCCCTCTGGCAGGCATAAATGTTACGAAAACGAAGCAGACATGATCGAACGATAAAAGAAGGTAATGTTATAACAATGGAATATTATTTAAACGTGGTCATGTGCGCCCGCGCGCTCGCGTAATGACGAAACGCATATGGAAGGAATCATAGTCGAGATAAAAGAGTTCCATGAGTCATACATGTAGAATCTTGACTTGATGATCGTAAGTGATCCTTGACGCTTAACGGCTCCACGACCTCGATTTTGGTAAAACAAGCGGAAATTGGTTAAGCGTCCGCGCGCACTGCTTTTGTGCAATTGTATGCGTCAGCGAATCTCCGACAATAATGTTCGTAATTCGGAATTACCATTTCACGAAAGCATTCTCTCGGGTTGATTCGTGTTTACGCGAAATCTCGTTCGATAATGTCACGGAAAAATTGGAAACTATTTTACCGACCGTAGTAAAAGCCTAACATCGAAAAAAAGATTTTGAATCTTCTGAAAATATTGTAGATTACGACTGAATAAATTAGAACGGAAAACTTTGCGGTATAAATGTTGATACATATATAACTGTAAATACGCCATTAATCGTGATAAATGTTTAACATTCATTAGACTTGAAATACGTTAGAACGAAAGTAAAAGGTTATGGCCATCGAAGAAATGAACAGACCATAAGGAGAAATTGGTTTGTCCTCAGAAAAGTGAAATCCACATGTTACGTGATGCATGGAAAGCGAATATAGATCAAAGAAAACTAAAATACGTTTTGCTTTATTAACCTTTACGATTTATTATTCTAAATTTTATTTTAATTTCGTTTTGAATAAAACAATTGCGATAAATGGTTAAATGAATTATCTAAGTTGAGATAACTGTGATTGCATCGAATCACGTAGAAACTGTACATGACCGTTTTAATGTAATAATTAAATTAATAATTTTCCAAAATTATTATTACATATTATTAATACGTAGTAATAATTTTATGTCGGTTTGGTAATGATTGACAACTTTTGTTGCTTGTTAACCTCATTATGTTTTAAATTATATTTTGATTTTAATTTTAGACAGTACGAGAAAATAAAAAGTCACGATCTTCCAACAAAACGAAAGGTAATAATTACGCTAGTTACTATAATATATGATATAATACGTTTAAACTCGTTTTGTTTCAAATTTATAATTAATTCTTTGAATGTTACTTTCTACTTACGTTACAGTCTTCTGACACGTCTGAAAATTTTGAGTAATGTAATTTCTTTCTTCGTATGCCTCTACTCACAAAGAAAATTATTACGAAATATTAATAACATTTTTGCTCAATGAACAAACCGCACTAATTAAAAATAATTATAAGAACTATACTGACATACAATTTCAAAAAATCCGTTTGAAGAAACAGAAAACTGTGAACGTAATCTAGTGGTGGAAATTATAAAATTCGAAAGAATCAACAAATAGAAATATCCCGTCGATAAAGATGGTTACTGTAGTTTAATAAAAATTTAGGAGTTTTAGGATTTCAATACTATAATTTTTATATTAAAAAATGTTTTTCGTTTAAAAATTAAACTTTTATCGATTATATATAAAATTAATTTTGAAATATAACTGTTATAGTACTAAAATGATAAATTAAAAGTATTTTTAAGTAAAAACTAAAAAACAAAATATTTTTAAATGTGGGTGTATATATATGTATGTATACATGACATACATATATATTAATAATATATAATATAAATACAAATTAATATAGAAAGTCATACAAAATTTTTATTGAGAACACGACCATATTTCAGTCTTTCGTGTTCCTCCTTCATATAAAATTCAATTTGCAATATATCATATAAGGAATTATTCAATAATCTTATTCATTTAATAATATATATTTTTGATGACATTGATAATCATACGCATCTTATAAAAAGACATTTTTTAAAACTTTTTTATTACATAAAATAGATAAAATAACATATTAAAAGTATAATCCACTTTTCTTTTGTGAATAATGCTTTTCTGAATTCATTTATTAACATTTAGATGTTAAATTACAATTATATTATTGTTATAATTAAATATTTCATTTACTTTTTTATTACCACTATGGATAATAATATAATAACCTTGTTGTTTTTAAACAATTAATAAGCAATTACAATTACAAAGAAAATTTATAAGACTAGATGTCAATACTTTAATTAAAGGAAATGAATATTAAAGAAAATACAGCATCCTATCGTATGGTATATCAATGCCAATATTAAGATAACTTATCATAAAATTAAACACATATTAAATGACTCACCGAAACATTTGTGCCAATGTAACTACTTTAGTGCCACAGCAAACGTGCTTACAAGTTACCTATGACAAAGAAAGATATTCATATAAAAATTAAGATTATCATTTTTATTTTATATAATGTATTTGTAATGTATTCACATTTGTTTCATTATTTAAATAATAAAGTATTACTATGAAATATTGTAAATATAAACACAAAAAAAAAGAATACAAAAAAGGACACTAAATAATATTAAATTAATTATCAACTTTAAAGCAAACATTATATATTTAATATATCATTAATATATTATCATGAAATAAAAATAAACTTGCATTTTTTTAGCAATATAAATATATACAATAAGCTTTGACATGTGTTTAATGGAATAACAACAAAAAGCTGCAAATTTTGTTACACCTTCATAACAAAAAAAATCGATAGTAATTTGCAACTACTACTTGCTACGAATTTAAGGTCATATTATATAAAGAATTGATTTGTAATATAAAATTTCATCAATTAAATTATCAAAGCTATACGTAGAAAGTTTGATTCTAGTCGACAAGAGCGACTACTCGGTCATTGTATACTTGCCAAAGTCAAGGTCGTCCAACTTGCCATTGTAAGGTCAAGTCGTCATGTTTACAATGTCAAATCGGAACTGTAATTCACGCGACGTTGCACACACGCACATGCCCACGCACTAACATTTCCAACGAACTTACGACATTGTTCGTAGCTAAAAAAAGGCAAAGCATCCCGGCAGGACTGAATAACCCCATTAAAAAGTTCTACGAAAAAAAGTTAGGTTAGATCAAAACCGAACTGAATAACAAGCCGGTAACAGCATACTGTATTGTGCAATTCTACTTTCAATACTTTCACGATACTTTACGTGACATGACGATTTTTTTAGACTTTTTTCGTCAATAGATCACGACAAATAGCAATTACTAACAATGTAATTACCTATCAAATTGTAGAGTACATGCGTTAACAACGAGTTTTTGCTTATTTAACTTTTTGCTAGCGTGTAATTCGTCTACTACCTAATGTATCTGACATCTTATTGCTGTTACTATATTCTACACACTACCCGGCTATCGTGTCATAATCACACATAAAAAATAATACACGATATTACCACTAGGGCTTCGCGTCTGAATAGTACCAACACTGCAGAAACACTACCAACATGATATTGCAAATAAATCTTAACTGTGTTTTGATTTTTGTAATTTTGTGATCCTAATTATGACAAAAACTCCATTATCACAATATGTATTCATATATGACCATAGTATACACATGATACATAGAAATAAATAAATATACATAAATTTATACTTCTTTAAAATTATTAAGAAAATTTCCTATTATTTAAAAAAATTCAAATAACGATAAGGGAAATTACATATAAGCTGTAATAATTAATAATTTAGATGTATAAAGGGCTTTTCTAAGGATATAATGTAGTTATTATAGAATCCAGTATTATTTTTTTTTTTAATGAAATATTTTATTATTTTTCTATTTTTTATAGAAAAATATATTTTGAAATAAATTTCACGTAGACAAAACATTATTTTATCACATTTTACATACAACAAACAGTTAAAAATATCATCTATCATATTCCTCCAGAAACTGTTTCAAAAGTGCATTATTTAATGGGATTACAAGATGTTCAACACTATCAATATTACGCTTTATTTTCACTAGTTTATGATCTATGAACTCAGTTAATTGTGCTCTTAACGCTAAATCTGAGCTTACGAGAAATCCTTCACGAGCAGCTCGATAAAGGTCTTTAAATGCCATTCCTAATAAGAGAAACAAAATTTTAAATAAATCAAATTAAAAATTACAAGATACTATAAATAATTTTTTTAATAAGTTTCAAATTACCGGTAATATTAGCATTACTGCTGTTATTCAACTGATATTTCACAAGCAATACGTAGATTGCCTTGGCATTCGAAGTTAAAGAAAGGAAAACATTATGAAGAGATGACACAGCAAGAGCACCACTTTGCTGAACCATAAGTGAACTTTCATAAGATGTTTCTTCTTGATAAGATAAAAATGTTGTTGTGTCCCACCAAAAGAAATTAAATTTAGAATGTTTTGTATGATCCCATACTAAAAACGTACAAATATACAAAAATGATTAGAATTAATGCTAAAATTAATGTAATGAATTGATGTAAAGAAGTAATGTATTAATATTTAAAAAAATATAAAAAAATGAAGCATACATAGTGGAGCATTTATATGATCTACTGATGCCAAAACACAAATATTTGGTACACTTGCAAGGCAAGACAATAAATCTTGAGCTTTATTTGAACGTAACATTATGCCATCTATATTATGTATTAATAAATAAAGTCTGTCCTTCGGATTTTTTGTTAAAACTTTTTTAATAAGATGTATACATTCAGTTGTGTTGCTAGAGCAATTTAACTCCAATAAATCAATAATTATACCATCCAAAATCTGAAATATATTACATCATTTTAATATTTACATTTCAATTCTATTTGTATAACTTACATCTTTTGTAGTTAAACTAGGAAAAAATCCATTTACTACTAGTGATGGATGATAAGATATACTCTTATGAAAATCATTGATTAAACATCTCTTTGAACCTAAACCATAAAGTAATATAGTGTATCCTTGCCTACAAAATAAAGTAATATTACTATATTTATTACAAACCAATAGATTTTAATATATTATTTATTTTTAATACTTACTCCATAATAAAATACCACATAGGAAATAATGAAGTGTAGTTTTGAGTTAATGAGTAAATATTTTTTTTATGTTGTGAGGACACATAATTTTGATTTGCTAACAATTGTTCTAATTTTTCTTTTGTTAACCGAGTATTATGTAAATATTCTAATGTCCGGTCAGATGTAATTATTTTCTCAGATTGTGTAGCAAAGTATTCGTCACTTTGCATATGCTTCAACAATATAAAGAATAACAGTGAATAATTTAAGTACAATTTATACCCATTTATGTTTATCATCTTCTACTTACAAAATCCTTGTAAATAACTGAAGGTTTATTTTTTTTGTTTATTCTTTTTGGTGTACTCAATATGTTTGATTGCAATATAAATTTTTGTTTTCGAAGCTTTGTTTTCATTTCATTTGTTTCATCATTACTAAAATCTGTATTTTCGCTCTCAGTTGTTTCATCTTTGCTATCTTCAGATGGTACATAATCACTATGTTCAGATATACTCTCACTTTCACTTGAAGTTAATCCAGTTTTATATCTTTTCTCAATAACAGCACCTAAATAAAGAATTAAAATTATCATGTTATATTGATATCATTGAAAGAATACTATATTAGTTTGTAAATTATTATACCTCTTGCAACCTTTTGACTTTTCTTAAGTATTTTCAAGTTTCTTTTGTCGTTTAAATTTATTTTTTCAAGAACTACTTTAGCTACAGGTAATGTAGTTTTATTAACAGGTGTACGACATAAGTGTGCTTTTTGTGTCATGGTACTTTTTTTAACAGGTGTTTGTAATTTATATAATGCCTCTCCACTTACATCGTCATTTGAAAACAATTCTAAATAAATAATATGTACTTAACCCTTGAAAAATTACAAGAATAATGTGATAACGAAAATATTTTTAAAAAATTACCAACTGGTTTTTGTATATTTTCTTCTACATTTTTAAGTTCTTCTTTTATTATATTTACTGAATCTACATCAAAATTTTCATCTGAATCTTCATCTAAATTAGATGATGTATACTTTGTAGATGGTCTTCCTGTAATACGAAGCATTATTGATAAACAAATTATAAATAAATATATTTTTGAAAATTAATATTTCAATATATCATTATTAATTTTATATATATATTACCTTCTACGCGGGCTTTTATTCGAGAAGATCGTCGTAAATTTTCAGTAATAGACATTTTGTATATTTTCTAATTATTTTAAAACTGAGCACCTAAAGAATTAATACTGATTAAAAAATATTAAAATTGCAGTCTAAAAAATAGGCGCTTTTAACTAAAATTAATCAATGATAATTAACAAACCTAGTTTAACCGCTTGACGTACATACTCCAAAAAGTTACATCTGTTACGCCATCGCGCGGAAAATCTTATATTAAATAGACAATAAATAATATTTTAACAATACAAATTAGATATGATCGTAATAAATTTGCTACATTGAAATATCTATTATGTAAGTTACTATATAAATTATGCAATTTTAAATCAATAAATTTCAATATACCGTAATTGTAAACCGTACTTTACTTTTCTATAGTTGTTAACATTGCAGAATATCCTTAATAACGCTTAAGAACTAAACTATTGTAAAAGTTTAAAGTGATATATCGAATATTGTAAGGCACATGTAGTAGATTCCAACCTATAAAGTATTCAGATTTGTTTTTACATTTATTGTGATGTTGTTATTAAATTTTAAATGTGCTAGTAGAAAACGTATTTAATAATAACACGTGAAAATTTTACTGATTTAAATACTGCATTTATATTTATACCATATACATTTAATGTTATATTTAACTCATGCATATAGTGCATTAGACAGTAGTCCTTTGAAATATAGAGTAGTATGTAAAAATTGTGCAAATTATATTTTATATAAATATTAATATGTGTATGTAATACTGATAGTTTAATGAATAATATTATATGTACCTGAATCTTAATAATTTAAAGACCTTAAAAACTACAAATAATTTTATTGAATAAAAATTAAAAAATATAATTTTATAGTCTTATCAAACATGACTGATCTAGATGTGGAAGATTCTTTAACTAAGTTAAATACTCAATTAAATAAAAGTATGGTTTTGATGGATACTATGGAAACTGAAATATCTCAGCCAAAAGGTAATAAATCTATAAAAATTAATACAAAAATTCAACCATTAAGCCCCTCTAATTCAACACCTGCATCTCGAAAAAGTATTCTGAAGAAAACTAAGAACACAATTATAGTAGAGACAGAACAAAATGTCACAAATAACATTGAAATATTAAATGAAATAAATCATAATAGAACACCAATGAATATTTCATCTACTATAAGACCACATAATGTAAGCAAAGCTTAATATATATATTTTTTACTATTGACTTTGTATCAACTTATTTTATTAATTTTACTTCAGATCAATGATTTGATACAGAAAGAAGATTTAATTGTAGAAACTACAGATACTACATTTAGCTTAGATGATTTATCTGATAATGAAGACATATGGATTATGGATATCCCTGGAACAGTGAGTCAAATGTATTTGGATATAAAGATAATATATTGTTAATGTAAGTATTATATCATTTGTAGGTAGATCCAAAAGAACTTAAAGGCCAGACTTTAATGTTTGGAGAAAAATCTAAATTTAAAATTAAAGAAGAAAGATATTGTACAGTGAATCATGAAGTAAAATGTAATGTTACATGTGTACTTCATACTGGAAAAGTAAAATCAAGATATAAAACTGGTAATTTGATTTTTCTTTACTTAAATATATAATTAGTAATTTTTTATAACATTTTGTACTGTTTTTATATAGTTAATATGAAACCAGCAGGCACAATTACTGTCAGACGAAAACTTTCAAGTATTTCGAAAACTAAACCAATGCAAATAGAAAACTGCAGTGTGCCATTTCCAAAAAATTTGAGAATTCGACATCCTTTATTTGGTGTAAGTTACGAAGGTAATGTCAGAAAAATGTAATAAATGTAATAAAATAATTGGTTTAAAAACCAAAATGGTAATAGGAAAATACAACATAAATCATACTGTTTTAAAACTATTTATGATTGGTAAATTGTATAATACATTATCGATAAAAATTTATTGACATCCTTACTTGTTTATATGATATTAAATTAACATAAAATAAATTGAAATATTAATTTTGGGTGATTTTATATTAACTTGACAAATGCAAAGAAAAATGTAAGGTTAGATTTTTATATTTTTAAATAAAACATAATAATTGATTTTAGATTATCATGAAAAGTAGTAAAGATGTTATTGTAATGTATCCCGTATTAACAACAAATGTAGATTGATAATTAATAATTTTAAAGACAAAATTTGTCCAATGAGAATATACCCTAGTTTATCCGATACTAGGAACATTTGTTCTTAACGATTGGTGTCACTGTGAAATCAGTCACTGATTATTTCCGAGTGCGCGGTAAATATAAAATAGAAGAAACTGTAAACATAAAAATTTATAGTGGACTTTCAAATATCACAAAAACATTCACTAAATATTCATTTTATATTGCATATAAATATGAATTTATCAAGTTGAATAAAAAAAGAATCGAAGGTAAAAATTTTGTTACACATAATAACGTAATCGAAGTTTTGGTTGACATGCGCCTTCAGAATCCTTTACCTATGCGCCTTTCTTTAAATACCAGTGTATGTAATGTCCGCTTCTGCGCAGTCGCGGTGCGCATGCGATCAGATCTAGAAGACTGTACAAAAATTTCCCAGTACAGAAAAGAGATTTGTTAGTGGAAAAGTTGTAACGTAAGTAAACAAGAGTCAAAAAATTTGGATTGACGAATGCGTGAACATAACTCCAGAATCGACAAAAACAGTGGCACGCGATTTTCAAATCCTAAGGATTGTCAAAAAGTTATCCTATCGTACGAAGTTAAGGTTAAACGAACCAGGTATACCCTGTAACCAGTCCAGGGTATTTAGCAACCCCTCTGACGACAAATCATTCAATCCTTTGTGACGTTCGCCGTGAACCATACCATGTTAATCGCGCAACTGCAATTTTCCTTTCCATAAACTGAATATTTAAGTTGGGGGCTTTACTTGTTTGCGTTCGAATTAGGATTACGTTTTTCAAAAGTAGGTACAGGAGACATGAGAGATCGGTGAGAGTCTTTTTCTTTTACGCGCAAGATCAAGACAACGACCATTGGCTAAAAAGGGATAAAACGAATGATGGCATCGTTGTTCTATCTATCTTCCTTTTCGTATGTCCATTTCTTTCTCTCTCACTCTGTCTCTAGCCCTCTCTGTTGCTTTTTCTCCTCCTCTCTTTTCTTCCCCCTCTTTC
>NW_016913558.1:932214-942066 GCF_001483705.2 Eufriesea mexicana | reverse complement strand
TCTTTCCCTCCGCCACTCCTTTCGTTACTTCCATTTCTCATTCTCTTGCTCGCCACTAGCCTTTTCCCCTCTTCAAAATCGTATCGCGAAACATCGAGCCATCGTCCTTGCGTATGCGGATAGTTGTATTCGAAGCTCCGGGGAATTTACGTGTCATGCCCCACCACGCTGACTTTTCACGGATTTTCACGTAGGTTTCTGCTATGGCGTAGTACCTCTCACTCGCTCTCTGACGTTTCTTCGCTTCTCTCGACGCCACCAACAGCTGTTTCGTCCGATCGTCGCCCTCTCGTATAGTTCGTGTCTCACCGTAAGAGTGAGAGAGAGAGAGAGAAAGTGAGTGGGAGAGTACAGACGGTGGCCCTACCGCAAGTTTTTCGTCGTCGTTCTCAACCTCACGTACAAACTTGACATTTTTACGTCCACCGTAGGGCGTACGCGATTACTCTAATTGCCTGAAATCCGAAACGTTATTTGTTCGTTTATCGTTCGTCTGACAGCTCCTGTCAAACGGACCTTCCTTTCCAACTGTTCGTTAAATCTGTCAGCTAAACAGTCACCGTTTCCTATTCTATTTTGTACGAGAGAATATTATGTTCCAATTTCTTCTGGTATACGTTAATTCCAACGCATCCACGGTGAAATATATAAAAAATTTCGTTACGACGTACGTTGCGAAGTTTCTCTTACGAATTGACGTGGAATTGCACGAAAACGGCTGCTAGTACTCGATGACACGTCTGACTCATAACATTCTTACTGTACAACATTTTAACATCCCATTATTTGTTTCAGATTGTGCAAGGATATTAGTGTGTAAGAAGTTACAAGTACAGTCAATTACATAGTATCAAGACATTGTGAAAACTTTGCACGTATGTATATTGAATTTATATTGATAATGATATTATTTTTCTATTAAAATGTATATTCTGGGTATTTTCAGTGTTACTGTGCATATTTTGTTGATAATTTCATTGCCAAAATTAAAATATTTTAATAATTATTGCTTACATATTTTTCATGTGTATAGTTTTAAGTGTGTTGCATATTTTGTGTGAAACATTTTCTATTTGTGTACAGGATTTACGAATAAAAAAATCTTGGTAACTTACTATATTGTGTGATATAAAAACTAGAAACAAAAATGTCAGTATTGAATCAAAGTGGAGAAGATGCAGTAGAATGCCCTTTGTGTATGGAACCATTGGAAGTGGATGATTTGAATTTCTTTCCATGCACTTGTGGGTATCAAATATGTAGATTTTGCTGGCATAGGATTCGTACAGATGAAAATGGTTTATGCCCTGCCTGTCGGAAGGCCTATTCTGAAAATCCTGCTGATTTTAAACCTCTCAGTATGGAAGAAATTGCAAGGTATGTAATGTTTATTTCACAATATTTATTATACCTATACTAATCATAAATAAATATATATTTGTACATTCATTTTTTTTATTAGATTAAAAGCAGAAAAGAGATTAAAAGATCAGCAACGTAAGCAGAGGGTTACAGAAAACCGTAAACATCTAGCAAATGTGAGAGTAGTACAAAAAAATCTAGTATTTGTAGTAGGATTACCATTGAGACTTGCGGATGCTGATGTAAGTAGAGAAATAAGTGAACTAACTAAAATATTTTGAAGTAAATATTGTATTTTTGTATTCATGAATTTTCAGGTATTAAAGCGGCATGAATATTTTGGAAAATTTGGAAAAATTCACAAAGTTGTAATAAATCAAAGCACTTCCTATGCAGGGTCTCAAGGTCCTAATGCTTCAGCTTACGTTACTTATCAAGTAAGCTATACATATTTTTACATTAAAAACTACATATTATTTTATTACTTTTAAACACATTTTATATTTAACAATTTATGTATTATTAGCGTCAAGAAGATGCACTACGTGCTATAGAGGCTGTGAATAATGTTGTTATGGATGGGCGAACAATTAAAACGTCGTTAGGAACAACAAAATATTGTTCGCATTTTATGCGTAATCAGCCATGTCCAAAACCAGATTGTATGTATTTACATGATCTTGGGGACCAGGAGGCATCATTTACAAAGGAAGAGATGCACCAGGGCAAACATCAAGAATATGAGCGTAAACTAGTGCAATCGTTACATGCGTCGTATGCATCTGCACAACGGTAATTTATTTTACATTTGAAATTATTAAATTATATTTAAAAAAAGAAAAGATAATAT
Source organism: Eufriesea mexicana (assembly GCF_001483705.2). Lineage (NCBI taxonomy): Eukaryota > Metazoa > Arthropoda > Insecta > Hymenoptera > Apidae > Eufriesea > Eufriesea mexicana. The sequence goes on along the minus strand of NW_016913558.1, from coordinate 939,854 downwards.
AACTCAAACAATAATTATTATATAGGAAACCAACACCATCACCATCAGTGACAGGCAGTATTGTTAGAGAGAATGGAACTTCAAATTCTCAAGCCAAAGAAGCTTGGCCATCGTTACAAATTGGGCAAACAAATAGTAAGTTTTTTTTTTCACAAAATCGATATTTATGTTTGAAAACAATATCTTTCTATGTAGACTATTAATTAGTTTATTTTTATGCCTACAGGTTCACAAACAAATTGTAAAGAATTATCACCGCCGTCACAAACAACATCACAACAAAACAACATGACAAACGGAAGTGGTACAACAAATCAGCAGAGTCATGTATCATCTGGTGGTTCAACACAACAACCGAACAATAATAACAAAGGTGAAAATATGAATATACGGAGAGGAAAAAGTAATAGTGAAAGTAAAGCTCAGGCAGCGCGGAATAAGCATAAAAATTGTCAAAATAAAGAAAAACATAGTACACGGACAACTTCTCGATCAGAATCTAGCTCTATTGGTACGCAAAATAATGTACAATCACAAATTAATGGGCAGAAGGATATTAGAAATTTTTCCTCCGAATCGAATAGCGATGTATTACAAAAATTGGGTAATAAGTGTAAATCGGAACAACAATCACAACCGCAGCAACAACAGCCGCAGCAGCCGCCACCTCAACAGCAACAACAACAAAATAATAAAGGATCCAAATTAGTTCAACAACAACAACAGCAACAGCAGCAGCAACAACAACAATCATCTCATGAACTTAAAGTAAATGGAATAGTGCAAAATGGAGAGCGTCGGCATTCGGATAGTGAAACAGATCAACAGCGTGAAGGTAGTACACCGGCTAGTACAATTTCAAGTACGGAAGATTCGAATGTGAATCATCAAGCGGAACATTTAGCAGAATCAAGTGAGGAGAACAATGGTGCTGCTATTTTGGGTGAGTTCCTTATATTCGTGATCATTTCTATATGTATTGATTTTCTGCTTCTAAAATAAATATACAAAACAGCTAAACTTAATATAAAATATTCGTTAAATGATATGTAAATAACAGAAAAAAAACAGATTGAAAAAAATTTTCTATTATAATTGCTATTATTAAAAATGTATATTAGAGTTTATAATGAAATTTATGAAACATTTATAGGATTATAGTTACAAATTTTTTATTGTTTAAGTTCAAAGATTTACAATCTAAACTTGTTTCTTCTCTAATAATTTTAAACAGTACTTGTTTATAAAATATTTTTGTTTAATTATATTGACGTGTACAAATTTTTTATATATTTATTTTTTGAAAATGTTTCTATAACTTAATAAAGTTCCATAAATATATATTTGCAAAAGAAATAGAAAGAAGTTTATACTCTTGACTTATGATAAGTTCATAAGAGATTATACATAGGAGTTACAATATTTAATTCATTTAACTTAATATTACAACATGTCATGCAGAGTATTTGTAATAAATCACAAATCATTCTAAATGTGTGCCTATCACTTATAACATTGTATGTTGTACCTTAAACATATGATACAATAACTTCTATGCAATGTATAGTATATTAATGACATGCAAGTCTGATGGCTGTCTCATAACTGTAGTATAGAACTTAAATAGTTATAGATATATGCCAAAATAAAGAGAATTCTTTGAAAAAAAAATAGTAACTGTTTTTTGTGTTTTTGTACACACTTGACTTTATCCTTCTTGCAAGTTGCATCATTCAAGCACTTATATTAAGTGTCTGGAAATGTGTGTGTGTGTGTGTGTGTGTGTGTAAAATTTATTTTTTTTAATAATTTTTTATTTCATGTTTGAATATAAGGATATTTTCCAGACACAGATATATACATTTTTGAGATTCATTAATGGTGGCAGAGAGGAATAGTATTAGAAGCTGTTTATTCTGGCATTTGAACACTACCAAAATGATTTGATCGCGTCTCGTAGTGTAGAGATTTGTGCGTATCATCTTTAGGTTCCTCTCCAGCTAGCACAAATTCATCACAAGGTGCCAATCAACAGCCACCACCAGGACTACATAATGGATCTCAAATACAATTCAATCATCGATCGATCTTTCAGACGGACAATAATAGTTTCTTCAGTTCAAATACTTTCCAGAAAATCTCTACTACCACCTCAGTGCCACCTACTACTTTGACAGGCATGTACATATAATCTTCTTTAGTATTGTGGTTTTCATAAATTGATTTTTGTAAAACTGATTAAGTTCTTATATTTGTCTGTTTCCCTTTTTATATTCTCATATATTTTATATAAAATGAAACGTAAAAGAAATGTTACAAGTATTTTTTTTTTGGACATACAGCAAATCCAAACCTGAATTGGACAAGCACAGGTTTAGCTTCTATTCCTGATTCATTACCAATGGTTCAATCCAGTGAAGATTGGCAAGCAGCTTTTGGTTTTCAACCTGAAACTGCACAAACAAATCATGTACAAAAATCCAGTCCTTCTAGTTCACCAGGAGTAACATTTAATTCTGAAGGTTTTGTAGATGAAGAAGTTTACACTAATCTACAATACACTACTTTGTCAGAACCTTCTGGTACTTTCACATCGAGCTTGCTTGTTAATTCTCCTGCATCTAAATTTATGGCAGATTTTCAACAAAATTCATTACAACAAAGGCTTGCTCTACAGGTAAATAGTTTATGAAATGAAATTATTAATTTATTAATATATCAAATTTTTACAATTACTTTTCATATAGTATTTAAAATTGTATAAAATAATCAGATATTTAGTTAAATTAACATAGCAATATAATTGATAGAATATAAGTAGGATTTAAATTGTTTCTATATTAATAATTATTGTTAATAACAAGAATAACTATTTCCTAAGGCTCAACAAAATCAAGAGAATTGTGAATACATAAAACAAAATGGTCATGCAACTTTGGAGGAAGTTCGGAATCATAAAGAATCTGGTTCAGATCTAAAGGCTGATGATGATTTAGGTTTTGATCCTTTTCATGAAACACAGAAAGCTCTAGCTGAACTTATGGAAAACGAAATGCAAATTCAACAACAAAGGTTGTTTCAGCAACAACAACAACAACAACAAAGAGAACGAGAAGAACAAAATAGGGTACAGCATCAACAAAATATTGCAAATATTGGTCAACAACATTTCCCACAGGTAATTCACATATTTCTTCTTCTTCTTTGTTTTTCTTTTTTTCTTTTTTTTTTTTTTTTTTTTTTTGTTGAGAACTATGTAAAAAATTTAATAATTTACTAGTAACCATTTTTCAAAAAAAACACTAAATGTTCTATTATTTTATTTTTATTTCATACTATTTGGATTTTGTTACTTAGGTTACCCATATAGCACATTTACAACAACAGGCTCAACACCTGCAGAATCTACAAGTTCTTCAACAGTCGCATTCCCTGCTGTCTCGTCTTCCGCAAAATTTGTTACAAAGTGGTACGCAAAGTCCTGCTCAGAGTACTGCGGCTGCTGCCAGTTTGGGACAACGTAGTCGCCTTCCACCACCAGGTTTCCCTGGTTCTACACCAAATCACATGAATTCTTTTGGTCTTGGTATACCGCGACCAGCTCCCACGAACAATGCTCTTTCGGGTTAGTATTTTCGTAATTTCGTCAATAGTTTGTGGTGATTGTAAACGTATTTTATGTTTACTCGAGTTATCTATTCAAAATATTCATAAATATTTCGTAATTCTTTAAAAAGTAAAGATATATTTTTTATTTGTTTGTATAAATTGGAAATAGTAAGTTAGTGTCAGTAAATATGTATTTGTGGTGAGCAATAGTGTTATCCAAGTATAAAAGTGAATTCTTGTGACTTTGCAAAAAATCAATATAATATTATACATGAGTCATTCGTCTAGTGTGCTGTTTACAGGAGCACAACCATCTCAACAAAATGCCTATCTTCCAAATGGAAATCCCCTTCTGAATTCACAAGGTACCCTTTGATAATAACTACTATTAATTGAATATGTTATATTATTTGTACAACTAATGTTTAATATTTGATTGATATTTAAAACAGGTATTAGTAAATGCGCAGGAGATGCAGTGTATACGCTTAAAGATTGGTGTGATATTAATAATCAACAACAACAACAACAATTTCATCATCAAGCATTACATCAAAAAGGCGGATGGAACAATTTTGGACCTATTGCAGACTGGACTTCGATTGATCCAGCTATTGTTAGTTCTTCTAGGCCTCTTCCATTCCAAACTACTAGTACATGGCAATTTCCACATGTTCATCCTACACACACTGTTTCACATAATGCGCAACAGGTATTAAACATGTTTATAATATTTTTAAATTCGTTTTACAATTTGTTCGTACTATATAGTTATGTTTCCTGATTTATAAAAATGTAAAACAAAGTCAAAACATTCTGAAATTATAATTTAAGGAAAGAATTATTGGAAACACACATTACAACATATTTTATTTAAATAACTGAGGTACACGTTTACATAACGAATGTTTCTTATTTTATAAGGAACAACAGAACGCACCAACTCAACATTGGGCAATGCAACCACCTCCAGGTTTTGCTGCACCAGCAAATACTGGACAACTGAATAATCAACAACCAAGCACAACTGCACTGCCGCACACTAAACTTATCTCTGCAGGATCGGAAATCGAAAGTAAGTAATATAAGCAGTATTTCAATTGTTATTTTTAGTAAATATGATAATAAAATACAAAATATTTGTATTACAGATCTATAAATAAATATGAATACGCGAAGTGTACAAGTGGTATGATAAAACATCCATGTGAGACAAGACGAAAGTCAGCAATGATACAAAAACCCGACAGTCTGTTACGTACGTTTTCCTGACCCGTGTCTATATCTTTCAATTAATTTTATTCTGATACTTTATTCTCACTGGATGAGTATTTATCGTTAAAAACGAGTATTGCAAAATACTGGAATATAATTTAATGAATACTTTCGAATATATGCGACGAATATACTCCTATATACGTTTTCGATAATATTCTCATATTTAATCTATAGTAAATTCGAACTATTTACAAGTCTGGCAGTCTTACTACTAAGTTTATGTAGATCCAGATGATACAGGTGTCAAAGGCAATGATCATGATTTAATTATTAACACATTAAATAAGATACTTATCATGATAATTATACTAAACTAAAATTTTTGTGTATATATTACTCGGATCCAAGTAAACCATATTCAAGCGAACATAAGAAATGCTTTTTTGTGTAAATAACATTTTCAAAAGGTCATGTATCACAAATCAAAATTTCACACGACGAAAATTCATAAACAGTTATTTTCTTTTGTATTAAGAAATTTTTTTAAATTTAAAATAGGGAATTATGTTACCGAAGAAAATACAATTGACACTTATCGCGACTTTTTATTTAAAATATAATGGCGTATTACATTTATACTATAAAATGCTTATATACTGGCAACATTAGAACAAATTTTTTAACAGAATATTATCTGTTTGTCTATTTCCTAGACAAAAGATTTCTGTTATATATGTATTATAAATATGTATTATTATTGTGAAAATGCGCAGATAGATACATGCTAATAAAAAAAACTAAAATGTAAAAAATTATAAGGAAATCAATCGTTGTTTTTTTTTTTTTTTTCAAGAAAAATCTTAGATCTGAAATCATAATCGAAAATCATTCGTTCCTGCAGTTTGAGTCATGATTATCACCTTAAAATTCACATTCAACTTATATTTTTTGCTTCTTCAGTTTTATATAAAACTGAATTCACAATTAATATTGCCATGCAATATCAATATTAACTTGATATGTATTCTACAACATCGTATGTTCATTTGATTTTAAAATACAAGAAAATTAAAAAAATATTTATTTTATTAATATATAGTATCGAATATGCAATATGTGAAAATAGATTATGATGAATATACGGGAGATGAGCTATAATAGTGGTGCTTTAAAAGAATTAAGTGTAAGAAATTCTTTGATGTACTTTAAAGTTAGTCATCAAAGCTTGTGCCAGACGAATATATAATTTATAGTAGATACTTCGTCGCATTTGTATAATCAGCCAGCAGCATATTAAAAGTATACAAATTGAATTGGTTTAGGAAATAAAATTGTAAGAATCGAATGGTATTCAGACATACATAGGATTCAGGAAACGACGAGCAACTGTCAAAATGATAAATATAAACGAGTCAGTGTATCCGAATCTCGAATACATACGAAACAATTACGATATATAACGAAATATGTCTGAATGATAGTACTATAATACGAAGTGTTATCGTCGAATGATTAAATTTTTGTAGCAGATTGTTAAACATATTTGCTAATTCAACACGATTAAAGAAAACATGATACATATACAAGAGAATGATTGAGATGAAGATATAATTATAACAAATTTAATTGAATTAAGGTAATCGAGAAATATACGACATGCGCAAGAAATTAATGAGGAAACGTATTTTAATTCATATTATCCTTGTTTCCTTTTAAATATCCATTTTAATTGATTTTCCTATTTTCCTATATTTGCATTTGATGTATTTCAATATACTTGCATACAATTTCTTTTAGCACCACGTATGCTTATTTATTTTTAAAACAAATAATTTCTTTAAATACATTAAAGATATATTTTTCTAAATAATAAATAAGAAATAATAAAAGGTGATCAAATTTGTAAATAACTATGTAATTGACGTTAAATTCACATTTATTAAATTCTGATGTACAAATAACAAAATATCATATTCCAATAACATGTATTATATCTTTGTTTATAACTTGTATATAATTATTGAAGTTCGGTATAATAATGATAAATGACATGATGTTAAACACATTTTGCAATTATACATGCATTCCTTGAATAATGATATAAAAAGGAAAACATGTAAATATTACACATCAATAAGAAAAATTAATAATATTTCAATTTTTCATCACGGTTTATCATTATTTCATCATATTAAGTGGGAATATTAAACCGTAAAAAATTTGTACCTAGTTACTATTACACATCAGCAAGTTCCAATTTGTGAACTTTTTAGGCAAGGTATGTTGACAAATTCTTATATTACTATATTGATATTGAAGATGGATGTAGGTGTCCTACAATGATTAATTACATAAAAAATTTAAGTTACAAATTGTATATTATCTAGACACTCACAAAAAAACATGGAGAAGAATAAACTGTTTTTGAAAAAATAACAATTGATGTATTTTTTAAATATGATTGACCCATTTAATTTACATTTTTTTTAAATTGATATAGACATGAAATAAGATCGTGTACAAATTAACGTATTTTTATATGAAACTCGTTTCACACGAGACTTCAAAATTAAATTCTATATACACTCAGATGTTGAAATTTGTATATACTGTACTTCAGTCGATTGAAAGCTCACAGTAAATAACTGTTTCAGTGTGTTTTATAGTCTTCTTTGATAGTGGAAAATTAATATTATCACTACTGAAAGCTCACAGAAATTGAGCAGCACAAACAATTGCGCGTGGTCATACAACGCTAACAAACTATTGGAAATATGCACCGGGTTTTTTAAACTAATCACCGAATCTTCCGA